>NC_053500.1:120444328-120694328 GCF_905171775.1 Rana temporaria | reverse complement strand
ATTATAAGGCCAAGTCAACGATTATAAAAGTGATTAAGATGTGCAAACCCCAAGCAGCTTTGTACAGGGATACCCCACTTTTAAGTACACAATGGGGTTAATTTACTAAAGCGGGAAAACGCGAAATCAGGCACACTTCTGCATAGGAACCAATGAAGCCTCGTACACACGACCGAGGAACTCGACGGGCGAAACACATCGTTTTCCTCGTCGAGTTCCTTGTTAGGCTGTCGAGAAACTCGACAAGCCAATTTTCTCCATTCCCGTCAAGGAAATAGAGAACATGCTCTCTTTTTGGCTCGTCAAGTTTTTCAACAGTTTCCTAGACAAAAATGTACACACGACCGGTTTCCTCGGCAAAAAAATATCTCCCAGCAAGTTTCTTGCTGGTTTTTGCCGAGAAACTCGGTTGTGTGTACGAGGCCTGAGATTCAAACCCCAGCTTGTTCAATTAAGCTTTCGTAATAAAACCTGGAAGCTCATTGGTTTGATACAGAGGTGAGCCTGATTTTGCACTTTCCAGCTTTAGTAAATAAACCCCATTGTGTACTTAAAAGTGGGGTATGCCTGGTATACAGTGCCTTTGGATCAGTTAAATTGAACCCCAAGCCCTTTAAAAAAAAATAATAACAGATGACTTGAACGTGTGTAGAAAATATATTCCACTGGAGTGAACTCAGATAGTTCCCATTTATACGATTACACATGATATTACTCTTATCGTCAATTACATACGTTCCAGCAGAAGTATAAAGCAGCAAACCAGAAGAGTTGATTTGGCTTTGTGCCACTTTTCATAATTAGAATGACAGCCAGGCAACTAGCATTTGCAGGATACTCCAATGTCAACCGTAAAAAAATTTATAGCAATAACTGTCTATTTACTGAGTGAACCACATTTTATTATAATGTCTAACAAAGTAACTGACAGCCTGCTGAAGTTACCTTGTTAGGCCATTTATATAAAAGAAACCTCCGCAGATAGAAATACAGGCATCTGCCATAGCTAAATACTTATACTGGCTTGACTACTTTCAGGCCTCGTACACACGACCGAGTTTCTCGGCAAAAACCAGCAAGAAACTTGCTGGGAGATATTTTTTTGCCGAGGAAAGCGGTCGTGTGTACATTTTCGTCGAGGAAACTGTCGAGAAACTCGACGAGCCAAAAAGAGAGCATGTTCTCTATTTCCTTGACGGGAATGGAGAAAATTGGCTTGTCGAGTTTCGACGACTTCACAAGGAACTCGACGAGCAAAACGATGTGTTTTGCCCGTCGAGTTCCTCGGTCGTGTGTAGGAGGCTTCAGAGTCAATGATCTGGGTGGGGGGGGGGGGGGGGACTGTGCCTGTGCTCTGACTTCTTACATTTTCTGCATACTTGTTCCAGGTCTGTCACTGAAGCCATTTAATTAGAATGACAGCCAAGCAACAAGCATTTGCAGGATGTTAAAGGTTGGCAATGGCAGCTCATACATTTCTGTTGTCAAGAGGTTTGCATTATATAACTTACATAAAAAAAAAAAAAAAAGAACACTATACAATATAGCAACCTGTTGCTGCACTTGAATTGCTATGAATTATTATTTGACGTCAGAGGCTATGCTTATGCTCGATTACTGGTTTTGTGTTTTTATTATGAAAGGATCAAAAATGTTTTCAGCAATCGGAGAACATTACAGAACTCTTTCTGTGCCATATATACGGGCCATGGTGATGAAATAGTTGCAACGTGAACACGAATGAATGAACGAATGAATGAAAGTGGCCATCATGTGCTACAGGCATGCTCCTCAATACATGTTCTACCGGAGGATGTGTGTCAATGATTGTTTAAATTCAGTCCGAAGGCCAGCAGATTAGTTTATGGTAGAAGACTGTGGACCCTGAACTAACACTAAGTACACAATCCACAAAAACAAATAGCTTCAAGTAAGAACTAATTATGCTCGTTTATGGTTCCCCATGTTGCTTTTAAAACCCCAGCAGATATTTGTTAAACCACATTCTCTGCCATACAGACTTTTATTATTTTTTTCCCTTAATATATAAAGCGTCAAACTGCAGATGAAAAAAAAAACACAACGTACAAAAAAAAAGACCAGTCAATGTAACATGCGCCATTTCAATGATTTTAATAAGCAAAATAGGAAACAATTTTGTTAACAAAAAAAAAACAGAAACCAGTCTGAATAAAAACTACAATAGACCAGGTTTGAACGTTACGCTCGTCTTGTAAGCAGGGTTTGAATTTTATCCCTTCACAATCGACATGAAATAATAAAAAACACCATGTTGCAGAGACATGATTTCAACACAGTTGAATCAGGAAAAAAAAAAAAAAACTGCTGATACATTGACAGAAACCCTCTATATGTCAAGACTGCAAGCATATTGATGTCCACGTAATCCTGTTTTATACTATTAACTTATTTATAGACAAAAAAAAAAAATTAAAATGCATCTGCACCAGCAGTGCAAAAAAATGGGAAAACAAAAGATCAAAAAAAAAAAAAAAAAAATCATACACACATATATATATATATAAAAATGTTTCTCTTAATTTGGTATGCTGCGATCCCAAAGCATCACTTTACTTTTACTGACCTGCAGAAAATAAATGAAACTGCACAGCAACCAGCTGCAAATAACTGCTACATATAGATATATATATAAATTAACTGAGCAGGAGAAGGGGGGGGGGGGCAAGAAAAATGAAATAAATTAATTTGCTAGCTGGTGTAGTAGCAAATCGACAGAAGAATATAACGCTTAGTAGCAGAGTTGATGGGAAGCATTTAGTATCTATATAAGTCACCATTTAAGCTGTCACAACATAGCCCGGCTTTTGTCCTCGGAGAATACGTTATTGCAGATCTGCACAATCCTGGTGTCAGCAAACATTTAACTCAGATGCCACTTGTTTTATGTTAAGGGCCAGTAATCCAGTTCCTACTTATTGTGGAAATAACATAACACACGAGCCTCCCTAGGAAAGCTGTGGAGGGGCTCTGGTGATACCCAAAAGGATTACATGAGCCTCCCTAGGAAAGCTGTGGAGGGGCTCTGGTGATGCCCAAAAGCAAAACACAAGCCCCTCTAGGAAAGCTGTGGAGGGGCTCTGGTGATGCCCAAAAGCAAAACACAAGCCCCTCTAGGAAAGCTGTAGAGGGGCTCTGGTAATGCCCAAAAGGATCACATGAGCCCCCTAGCAAAGCTGCGGAGGGGCTCTGGTGATGCCCAAAAGGACAACACGAGCCCCCCTAGTAAAGCTGTAGAGGGGCTCCGGTGATAGCCAAAAGGATCACACGAGCCCCCCTAGAAAAGCTTTGGAGGGGCTCTGGTGATGCCCAAAAGCAACACACGAGCCCCCCTAGCAAAGCTGTAGAGGGGCTCTGGTGATGGCCAAAAGGATCACACAAGCCCCCCTAGCAAAGCTGTGGAGGGGCTCTGGTGATGCCCAAAGGGATAACACCAGCCCCCCTAGCAAAGCTTTGGAGGGGCTCTGGTGATGCCCAAAAGAATAACACAAGCCCCCCTAGCAAAGCTTTGGAGGGGCTGTAGTGATGCCCAAAAGGATCACACGAGCCCCCCCTAGCAAAGCTGTGGAGGGGCTCTGGTGATGCCCAAAAGGATCACACGAGCCCCCTTAGCAAAGCTTTGGAGGGGCTCTGGTGATGCCCAAAAGGATCACAAAAGCCCCCTTAGAAAAGCTTTGGAGGGGCTCTGATGATGCCTAAAAGGGTCACTGGGAGAAAAGAAACATGATGTTTGTAAATGTGTGAATGTGTGTATAAACAGACAAACACACACAAACAAATACAGAACTATCACAAGAGGCAACAATAGTATTTAGCAGTAACTACCTACTACAATGGCACCAATGCAATACAGAAACCATAATTAAAGTAACAAAAAAAAAAAAAGAGGGGGGGGGGGCAATATGAGAACTGCACTACATGGACAAAACTTTTTTTTTTTTCTCCTTTGCAAAATGAAAGAAAATGTCCATAACGTCTTACTCTAAATTAAAATGAGCTACCTGAAATACTGGGAAAGTTTCTTAATATTTACACGTTAATAAGCATTTAGGAGGATAGAGGGGGGGGGGGGTCTGAACTGAAACAGAAACATCTATAGAGAGCAACAGAACAAATGAAAGTTGAAGGGATGAGCCAAAAGGAAAAAGCATGCTCAGATTAAACAAGATAATGGTACAAAATAGAGAGTATTACCATACATGTCCAGCATGCAGGATTAATATTTAATGTCGTTTTTTTATATTTTTTTCTAGATAAGCAGGCAATAAAACCAAAAAAGGGGGGGGAGTAGGGTGCACTGAATGTCCCACCTGTTCAGTTTTTTTTTCTCTTTAGGTTTCTATGTAAATGTCTGTGGAAAATATAAAAAAGCTGCATCTAATGTCCGCTCTTTTCTTCTTCTGAAGTGGCAGTGATATTGTCCAACACAGTTCATAAAAATGAAGTCAAAGTTCACTAACCTGACTGCTGTCAAAGCCAAAGTCCACTAACCCCCTAAAACGAGTTCAAATCCCCCTTTTTCCTTCCCAACCACCCCAGAAAAAAAAAGAAAAAAAAGGAAAAACATCCACCAGTGTAACATTAGCTGCTGTGCACCCAGATCACCCCCTGCAGACTAGTCTACAGAAAGTCCTCAGTTGACCAGGAAGCACCCCCCTCTCTTGTCTCTTGTTTTGAATGGAGATGATGGAGACTCACGTGAAGAATTCTGGAGATTAAGGGTTGTCACTGGTGGAGCCGGCCTCCCTAAAGCTGCTGTGCACCCAGATCACCCCCTGCAGACTAGTCTACAGAAAGTCCTCAGTTGACCAGGAAGCACCCCCCTCTCTTGTCTCTTGGATGGAGATGATGGAGACTCACATGAAGAATTCTGGAGATGAAGGGTTGTCACTGGTGGAGCTGGCCTCCCTAAAGCTGCTGTGCACCCAGATCACCCCCTGCAGACTAGTCTACAGAAAGTCCTCAGTTGACCAGGAAGCACCCCCCTCTCTTGTCTCTTGTTCTGGATGGAGATGATGGGAGACTCACATGAAGAATTCTGGAGATGAAGGGTTGTCACTGGTGGAGCCGGCCTCCCTAAAGCTGCTGTTGGTGAGTTTCTCGCACTTCATTTTGTAGGCATCTCTCTCTCTGGCCAGCCGGTTGACCTCCAGCTTCAGTTGCTCCACTTGCTGGATGAGTTGGGTCTTCTCGTTCTCCAGGTGGTGCTTCTGTTGCACCCTCTTGTACCGGCACGACTGGGCATAGCCTCGGTTTTTTAGGGTTCTCCTCTTCTGTTTCAGGCGGATGACATCGTCCTTTGTGAAGCCCCTCAGGTGTCGGTTCAGCTCCCGCACCGACATGGACACCAGCTGGTCGTCGGAGAACCGATCTTCTACCTGGCTGTTGGAATGGTGGCTGTTCTGGAGTTGTTGGCTTGGGGTGGAATCGCCGGTGTCGCTGGGTGAAGGTAGCTGGTGGTGGTGGTGGTGATGGTGGTGGTGAGGGTGCTGGTGGGGGAGAGGCATTTCCTCGTGGGGCAAACCTTGGTACTGGTGGTGGTTTTGGTGGTGGTGGTTGTTTTGGTGGTGGTGGTGATGGTGACCCCTGAAGCCCTCATATCCCTGGAGCTGTGGTGGCATCTGGTGAGGTCCGATCAGGGCTTCTACAGCGTCCTCGGGGGTGAGGTTGAGGGTTTCGGGGTTCATCTGTTGGTAAGTGGCTGGCATCCAGTACAGTTCTTCCAGGTGGCTCTTCTGCTCGGTGGGGCTGAAGCTGGGCGAGGAGGGCACGGAGCTGCACGGGGTGCTGATCGGGGTGGAGGACACGGAACCGGAGGGCTGCAGGCGGTTGCAATGTCTGACGGTGCGGTCGGCTCTCCCGTTCAGCGGCTCCTTCTTCACGTCAAATTTCATCAAATCAAAGTCGTTGACATACTCCATGGCAAGGGGGCTGCTTGGCAACTCTGCTGCAATGGCCAACTCTCCGGCCATACTCCAGATGTGCCACCTGAGTGTGCCTAGGCTGCACACCCAAGCGAGGAGTCCAGGGGCAGAGGGAGCTCAGATGGGGGGGCACACACACGGCAGGAATCGGGTTGCACCCCTTTTTTCTTCTCAGCCCTCCCGGGAATCTGCTTTGTAAACTTCCAACCGCTGCAGCGGATCGGATGGGGGGTGGGGGGGGATTGAGTTGTCAGCGCTGGCTGCGAGCAGAAGAGAGGACCGTCCCTTTAAGCGAGAGCTCAGCTCTGCATATCGTCTGCGCTTTCCTATGCCAGCCCCGTACTTATATGTCCGCCGCCGAATCACGAGGGGGAGGGGGCGTGCCTCTCAACGACTAACCAATCCGTGCTGGGGGAATTTGCATATAGCCGGCCAAAGAGGGCGGGGGCTCGTGGAAAGTGACAGCTAGAAGAGAAGTCAGCTGACTGCGAGCCGACAAGACCGGGCAATGCCAGGAGCTGAATGGGAGCTTGTGGCCTCGTTCACTCTACGTGCCAATGAAATAGTCTGTGCAGGCCGGGTTCACCTCGCATGCGATTCGCACTGCATTCCTTTGCATTGTCTGTGCAACGTGAATTAAAGCGGGGGTTCACCCTAAAAAAAACGTTTTCTTGATCTACCATACAAACGAGCATACTAGTGTCAGCTACAGTATGCCTTTTTTTTTTTTTGCGCTGTACTTACGGTTTAATCCGTAACTTTCGTTTCAGACTCCGGCCGGGAAATGGGCGTTCCTATGAAGAGGGGTACATGATTGACGTCCAGCTATGGCGCGTCATGCCTTCCGAAAAAAAGCCAAAATAGGACGCGGACATATACGGCGCCTGCGCAGTCAGCTCCTAGTCTGTGCGCAGGCGCCGTATAGCGCCGTGAAGAGCCGAGTCCTACTCCGGCTATTTTCGGAACGTGTGACGCGCCATAGCCGGCCTTCAATCATGTTCAACTCTTCATAGGAACGCCTACTCCCCCGCGGGAGTCTGAAATGAAAGTTACGGATTAAACCGTAAGTACAGCGCAAAAAAAAAAAGCATACTGTAGCTGATGCTAGTTTGGATGGTACAAAGTTGTGTTTTTGGGTGAACCTCCGCTTTAAGCCATACACATAGCTCCCAACTGTCCCTGATTTGGAGGGACTGTCCCTGATTTGGAGCAATGTCCCTCTGTCCCTCATTCCTCCTCATTTGTCCCTCATTTTGGTCTGATCTATAGAGTTGTATATAAAATGCACTTTTTATCTATCAAAAAGTGTTTCCCAGTGCTTAACCTTCCATCTGATTTGTAAATTGCTGCATTTGTAAATTCTAAAAGCCAATATAAAGGAATATTGGTAAAAAAAAGCACTTGTGGGTTTAACTAATCTTATTTTTTTGAACAATTCACGCCCCCTAAGGGGGCGTGAAAAGGGGTGTGTCCTATGCCTGCATACTTTTGCTGATAGGTGTCCCTCATTCCCATCTCAAAAAGTTGGGAGGTATGCATACAGTTTGCATCGCATTCACACCGAAATGGTGCAGCACCCTTTTTTTTTTTGTTCCGCACTGGAATCGGATTGCATTGGGTTTAGACCCATGTGATCCGATTCCGCAGTTCGCACTGCGTTCCGCAAACCGATTTGTGGGGTGTCGTTCACTTTATATTGACACCCGCAGCGGTTTGCAGATGTCATTTATAGTTCGTATTCCCAGTGGCGTCACTAGGGTTGGTGTCACCGGTGCGATAAAACATGGTGTCACCCCCCCTCTGTCTAGGCTGCCCGGCACCAAGCAGGCAGTGCACGGGCATGGGGCGCACCCCAAACCAGCCCCTGTAAATGATAGTATAGGGCAGTATAGTGGCAGGTTAGGGTAGTATAGAGTGGTATAGTGGCAGGTTGGTGTAGTGGGGTGGTATAGGACAGGTTAAGGTGGTATAGGGCATGTTGGGGTGATATAGGGTAGTTTGGGGTGGTATGGGGCAAGTTAGGGTTGCATAGGGCAGGTTGGGGTGGTATAGGGCAAGTTAGGGTGGTACAGGGCAGGTTGGGGTGGTATAGTGCAAGTTGGGATGGCATGGGAAAGGTTGGGGTGGTACAGGGCAAGTTAGGGTGGCATTGGGCAGGTTGGGGTGGTATAGGGCAAGTTATGGTGGCATAGGGCAGATTGGGGTGGTACAGGGCAAGTTAGGGTGGCATAGGGCAAGTTAGGGTGGCATAGGGCAAGTTGGGGTGGCATGGGAAAGTTTGGGGTGGCACAGGGCAGGCTGGGGTGGTACAGGGCAGGCTGGGGTGGCACAGGGCAGGCTGGGTGGTACAGGGCAGGCTGGGGTGGTACAGGGCTGTTTGGGGGGGTACAGGGCAGGCTGGGGTGGGGAGATGCATGGGAGAAGAGGCAAGAAGTCAGCACCCCCTGCTTCTCAATTTAATGTAAGATGTAATTTCTGACAGCAGAACACCCCCTGCCCCCTCTTCTCAACTTTCTTTAATGTGTCACTGTCGTCAGCGCACCCCCGCTTCTCATTTTTAATGTGCCATGTCATTTTGCTTAGGGCCCCAGGGAGGTCAGGATCGGCACTGCTGGAATAAGTTCTTAAAGGGGAGGTTCACCCTATAAAAAATTTCTAACACTGCATCCAGCCCAGTTGTGCATATAAAATGACACTTACCTTTTTTTTTTTTTTTTGGTAGATAGCATTTAGCCGTGGAATTCACCGCGGCTTCCAGGTAGGGAATCCCGCAGGAGTGGGCGTTCCTATTGACATGCCAATTGATTGACATGCTAAACGACGGCGCACACAGCTCGTCACGACTTCCCGAAGGAAGCTCGGGTCGGCTCGGCTCTATTCGGCGCCGGTCAGTGTCATTTTAAATGCACAACTGGGCTGGATGCAGTGTTAGAAATTTTTTATAGGGTGAACCTCCACTTTAAAAGGGGTTGTAAACCCTCAGCGTTTTTCACCCGGAGTTCCACCCAAAAATGGAACTTCCGCTTTAAGGGAAGGTGACCCCCCTGACATCTCACATTTGGCATGTCATTTTTTTTGGGGGGGGGGGGGCGGATACCCTCTTTTTATACAGAGCCAGCTCCCACTTCCTCCTGGGGCTCCGCAGAACCTGAAATAAGTTCACCTCTCCCCCCTTCCTCTCGGCAATCATCTGGGATACGTCACAGGTCCCTGATGATTGCCCGGCCAATCACGGTGTGCAGCGCGGCTCGTGCATGCGCAGTGCGTGCCCAGCTGTGAAGCCACAGCCAGGCGTTTACAGTGACAATGCCGGCGCCGCAGAGAGAAGGGGGAGACGAGCAGGGCTTCGTACGCCCGCATCGCTGGAACAGGTAAGTGTCCGATTTATAAAAGTGGGCAGCTACACTTTTTGTAGCTGCTGACTTTTATATGGGGGGAACTCCACGTAATTTGGAGCATGCGCACTTGGAAACGTTCATGGACGGCGCATGCGCCGTTCGTAAAAAACGTCACATACGTGGGGTTACAATAATTTAAATAAAACACGCCCACATCATCCACATTTGAATTAGGTGGGCTTACGCCGACACATTTACACTACGCCGCCGTAACTTAGGGCGCAAGTTCTTTCTGAATACGGAACTTGCGCCCCAAGTTACGGCGGCGTAATGTATCTGAGATACGTTGCGCCCGCCGATAGATACACAATTGTATCTGAATCCGGGCCACCTTCTCTACATCAACCCAAGTCTTATATACATTGGGGGGGGGGATTTACTAAGGCTCGAGAGTGCAAAATCTGGGGCTCCTAAATTCAGCTTGTCTAATTAAGCTTTGACAAAAAAAAAAATCCTGGAAGCTGATTGGTTTGTATGCAGAGCTGCACCAGATTTTGCGCTCTCCAGTTTTAGTAAATCTCACCTACTGTTTAGAAACTGCAGCAAAAAAATGCATGCATAGTGTAAGAGAAAGAGGTAAGCCTCCCATTCATTGCAGTCTGCAGATCTGATCGCTCTTTGTTTGTTTTAATAATCAGGGCTCTTGTTTGTCAGCCAATGTTTTTGCAATAATAGTGAGAACTTCCAGCAAATCAGTTCTAGAGATATGAGAGAGCGCCCCCCAGTGGCCAGAGCCGGGAGGATGGAAATACAGCAGAAATGTTCTCCAGGAAACAAACTATTCTATTCAATACACAGACACCATACACACAGCTTCCGAGAGATCGTCATAGAGAGGGAGCAATGACGTCAAAAAGGCAGAAGGGTATTGAAAATGTGACGAACACAGAAAGAATGGAAACACATTAGACAGCAAATCCTATATTCTCTCCCCTCCTCCAACACCGATTTATACGGGGGCTGGAAATACACATGAGCGATGTCCTCCCTCCATCATCACAGATATAATATAGAGAACAACGTGCAACCGATCACAACACAGACATCCCAACCGATCACAACACAGACATCCCAACCGATCACAACACAGACATCCCAACTGATCACAGTACAGACATCACAACCGATCACAACACCGAAATCCCAACCGATCACAACACAGAAATCCCAACCGATCACAGTACAGACATCCCAACCGATCACAACACAGACATCCCAACTGATAATAATATAGACGTTCTAATCGATTACAGTACAGACATCTCAACCGATCACAACACATACATCCCAACCGATCACAGTACAGACATCCCAACCGATCACAGCACAGACATCCCAACCGATCACAACACAGACATCCCAACCGATCACAGTACAGACATCCCAACCGATCACAGTACAGACATCCCAACCGATCACAGTACAGACATCCCAACCGATCACAACACAGAAATCCCAACCGATCACAGTACAGACATCCCAACCGATCACAACACAGACATCCCAACTGATAATAATATAGACGTTCTAATCGATTACAGTACAGACATCTCAACCGATCACAACACATACATCCCAACCGATCACAGCACAGACATCCCAACCGATCACAGCACAGACATCCCAACCGATCACAGTACAGACATCCCAACCGATCACAGTACAGACATCCCAACCGATCACAGTACAGACATCCCAACCGATCACAACACATCCCAACCGATCACAGTACAGACACAATGCCAGCTTGCTACTGCAGATTAGTGCACGGAGGTCATTCCCAGCCATGGCTCACATTGTACTTCTGCTTTGTAGAAAAATCTTACAGGATAAAAATAAATAAAACTTCTACAGACACCCGATATGATATAACCGGAGGAGTCCCATCATCCACACTCACTAATCACACTGATACCTTCTATCTCTGAGCATACTCATCATCCATCTATATATCTGTATATGCATCTATGTATCCATCTATAGGTATCTATGAGAGTACTCAGTATCATTCTATTTATCTATACACGTATCAATATCAACATCCATGTCTATCCATGATCTATAAACCTCATCATCTATTTATGTATCGATGTATTTATCTCATCATCCATCTATCTGCCCCTCTATGTATCTGTATAAGTATCAATGTATTGATCTATTTATCCAACTACCTACCTATGAATGTATCTACTTATCATCCATCTAATGTTCCTATGCACGTAATCTATCTACTATAATCTCACCATCCATGTATCTACCATCTGTCTATCCTACTCATCATCTATGTACCATAAGTATCCATCTAATCATCCATCGATCTGACCCAGTATCTCTATATGTATCTATGTATCGATCTACTCATCCAACTATATGTATGTATATCTCTCTATTTATGTATCAATCTCACCATCCATCTGTCTAGCTATGATCTATGAGTCATCTATCTATGTATCTCTATATGTATCTTCAGTATGTATCAATCTATTAATCCATCTATCTACCTTTATATGTCAGTGTGAGATAATCTTACCTGTCTATCCATCACTCTCTCTCTCTATAGTCTATCAATCTATCTATCTATCTATCTATCTATCTATCTATCTAGAGCCCTTTCTATAATCGTGTTATTTTTCTATAATCTATCTATCTCTATATTTATCTTGCTCTCTCTCTATAATCAATCTATCTATCGATCTTGCTCTCTCTCTCTAATCAATCAATCCATCAATATAGATCTCTCTCTCTCTCTCTCTCTCTCTCTCTCTCTCTCTCTCATCTATCTATTTATCTTGCTCTCTCTCCCTTTTCTATAATCTATCTATCTATTTCTCTCTCCCTCTCTCTTTCTCTCTTTCTCTCTCTCTTTCTCTCTCTCTCTCTCTCTCTCTCTCTCTCTCATCTATCTATTTATCTTGCTCTCTCTCCCTTTTCTATAATCTATCTATCTATTTCTCTCTCCCTCTCTCTTTCTCTCTTTCTCTCTCTCTCTCTCTCTCTCTCTCTCTCTCTCTCTCTCTCTCTCTCTCCCTTTCTTTTCTCTCTCTCTCTCTCTCTCTCTCTCTCTCTCTCTCTCCCTTTCTATAATCTATCTATCTATTTATCTATTTATCTTGCTCTCTCTCTCTCTTTCTATAATCTATTTATCTCTCTCACTTTCTTTCTCTCTCTCCCTTTCTATAATCTATTTATCTATTCATCTCTCTCTCTCTCTCTCTCTCTCTAATCTCGCTCTAATCTCTCTCTAATCTCTCTCTAATCTCTCTCTCTCTCTCTCTAATCTCTCTAATCTCTCTCTAATCTCTCTCTCTCTAATCTCTCTCTCTCTCTAATCTCTCTCTCTCTAATCTCTCTCTCTCTCTAATCTCTCTCTCTCTAATCTCTCTCTATATATATATATATATATATATATATATATATATATATATATATATATATATATATATATATATATATATATATATATATATATAAAATCTCTCTCTCTCCCCCTCTCTTTCTATAATCTATCTATTTATCTTGCTCTCTCTCTCTCCCTTTCTATAATCGCTCTCTCTCTCTCTCCCTTTTTATACTCTCTCTCTCTCTCTCTCTCTCTCTCTCTCTCTCTCCCTTTCTATAATCTCTCTCTCTCTCTCTCTCTCTCTCTCTCTCTCTCTCTCTCTCTCTCTCTATATATATATATATATATATAATATATATAGAGAGAGAGAGAGAGAGAGAGAGAGAGAGAGAATCAATCCATCTATCTAGAGCCCTTTCTACAATCTATCTCGCTATCTCTCTCTAATCAATCAATCCATCAATATAGAGCTTTTTCTATAATCTATCTTGTTCTCTTTCTATAATCTATCTATCTATCTTGCTCTCTCTCTCTCTAATCAATCTATCTATCTATCTAGAGCTCGTTCTATAATCTATCTGGCTCTCTCTCTATAATGAATCAATCTATCTATCTATCTATCTATCTATCTATCTATCTATCTATCTATCTATCTATCTATCTATCTATCTATCTATCTAATCTCTGTGCCTGTACTACTTTCTGGGAAGGAGATCATTGGGGTTTCTTTAGCTCTTGAAAAGTGCCGATAAAAATTCCCAATCGATTCCTATTTGAATGAGGGTCCTGTCGGGGGTAGGAACTTTAACCCTTTTTGCTCACAGACAATGAGAAAGTGTTTAGCTCAGCAGTTTAACCTCTAAAGTGGCTTTGCCAGGCATTTGACTGGGAAAAGAAGGGGGATAAATGGGCAGATGCAGGGATGAGGCATCCCAAATAATGATGGGGGGGGGGGGGGCTGCACCCAGTGTGTGACACCAGGTTGGGGACAGAGCCCCTCCCCCCGGTGTCACACACCATGAATATTATGTACATCTCCCCCAAGCATGAATACATCGCATTTTTCAAATGGAATATTTACCGTCTTCGCTGCATAAATGAATTACGCCATTGCTCATCTCTAATGGAGCAGATACAATATGTGTGGATGGCGCAAAATTAATTTTAAAGGGCTGTTTTTAAATAAGTGTACATGTGTGCTCCGGCCATCGTCTCCAGAAAAAAGATGCAAAGTCCTCCTAGAAAAAAGCTGCAGCCTGGGCTTGGTAATGGATATTAACTTTCATCTCCGCGAAATATTTATATTCTAATATATGGTGGCCACTGTGAAATGGTTTATTGATTATTAAATACCATTTATAAAGAGCATGCCATTACTGTAATATAGTCTTTAAGGTTATTTTAAACGCATTTTTTTTCTGCAGTTACAGAATGCAATGAGGAGCAGAGTTTCAAGTGACAATTAAAATGGAAGTGGAATCTTAAAACAGTTTTTTTTTTTTTTTGCCCACTTGAGTACAGCAATAAATTACAGATACAGGAGCTGATATCTACATTTAAAAAGGGGGGGGGGCAGCTCTGAAACTTCAAATGGGAAATATATACGGGAAGCAGACAGGGTTAAATCCAAAAAAATAAAATAATAAAAAAAAAAGATCAAATTTTCTGTCTGGATCGTTTATATTAAAGGGGGGGGGGGGTGTGATCGGTGCTTAGGGTCCTCAGTCTAGGGTCCTCAGTCTAGTTAATCATCTATCCACCTACTACAGGCTACAGAAAGGAAAGTGTTGATGCTTGCTGCTTGGAATTAATGGCACAAGCATCCCACGATTTTTTGAAATTGCTAAAGCCAATTCTCACACCTTGCAGTTTCTTTTTTTTTTGCTGGTTAAAAAAAAAAAAAAAGAGAGGTCTTAAATGCTAAAAAAATATTTCCTCTGCATTCTAGCAGCTCCTCTTTGCAAGAAGCAGATGATTACATAATATTCTCTCTGAATTAAATAGTATAAACTAGCCATGGTCTGAAGATTTAAAGAGAGACTGGTAGGTTCATTGCTGTATGATGAGTTTTGGTTAGTATGTGTTTTTTTTTTTTTTTTTTTGTGATGCAGTCTGTGTGCAATGAATGGATTTAGTCTCTTTGATACTTTGTAATAATACAGAATAATAATAATAATAATAATAATAATAATAATAATAATAATAATAATAATAATAATAATAATACATAAGCTGATAAAACATAGCTTTTCAGTTGCTATTGTGTTGATAATTAATTGGTTATATTATTTTCAGTGCTTGTGTTTGATGTAAAATGCTTAAAGCCACCCCTTTGGTCCAAACGGATCTGCTAGCAGATGGGTAAGCGTTTTCTCTATGATGGGGTGCTAAATTGGTGAGATGATTGCAATTTATCATGATGGCAAGGCTGCCTTCTCCACCTACAATGTACTGAAAGACTGTACACTTTGACCCATTGGAAGGTAGGGTGATACCGATTCTGCACGGTTGGGTGGCTCATGTGCACTTAAAGGGGTTAACAGTAATTGCAACTTTTTTTTTTTTATCTTTTTAAAGGAAAAAATAAATAGGAACGTTCTGCGTATTGACTGCAAGCCTATGCATTCGCCCGTTAATTAGAACTAACCCCCTCAATATTATCCAGCCATGCAAACCTGTGTATTTTTTCTTATAAAGTGATGAAACAACACGACGCTGAATTGATTATGGATTGGATAAGGAGAGACGTTATTTCCTAATGTAGTGGCAAATATAGAGACTTTTGGTTTTATGTATAACAGTGCGCTGCTAAAATATCACACTAATGGTCGGGTTGGTAAAGGTAACTGGCACTTTGCTGGAGAGCAAATCATATTGCTGGGGCATCATAAAGGGAAACATCAGAAGATGTATGTATGTATGTATGTATGTATGTATGTATGTATGTATGTATGTATGTATGTATGTATATTATATATATATATATATATATATATATATATATATATATATATATATATATATATATATATATATATATTAGCATGTGTGTATATATATATATATATATATATATATATATATATATATATATATATATATATATTAGCATGTGTGTATATATATATATATATATATATATATATTAGCATATGTATATATATATATATATATATTAGCATATGTATATATATATATATATATATGTATATATATATATATGTATATATATATATATATATATATATATATATATATATATATAAAAAGTCTGCTTTGTGTGTGCTTGAATGTATATTAACATATGCTGTATATTATATACATTATATTATAATTATTATTAATTTATTATTATTTATTTATTATTATTTAGTTTTTTTGTTTTTTTTTACACATATGCATCACTTGTCTCATATATATGTATAGGATCCAGGATGCAGCCCCTCCATTTCTTCACTGGGTAGGTTGAAGAAATTGTTTAAAATGCATTTTTTTTAACCGTTACAGCATGCATAGAAGTTAATTAAAAAGATCATATACACCATTTCTATGCACACTGCTTGGTAGATGATATGGATAGATAGCAGTGTTAAATGTGAAGTCCACTATGGGGCTCAGTTGTAGTTTTGCATTTTTTTTATTTTATTTTTTTGTATTTCTAGTTTTCTTCTAACTAGGGTGTATAGAAGATAACACACAGACATAGGTGGGACAAGGTCCATCACTGCAAGGGGGAGATAGGAAAGCAAAGGATAGGCTTCTTAATCCATTCACCAACAGCAACAAGTGAACATTTCAGAAACAAGTGTACAAGTCCTTGAAGTTTGGAACCAGACATGCTTGGCATGGGACTTTACAAGGACATAGGGGGACAATATGACCACATCAGATTGAGCTAAACCTACATAGACAAATCCACCAAAAAAAAAAAAAACAGTTCTCACTTTATGAAAATCTTTTAGTATTATAGTTCAACCTGTTCTATCCATATAAAGGGGGTGCTCTATGAAGGTAGTGCACTATAGGTAGTAAAACAGATGCCTTTAGCTTCATTGCATGCATGCACACATAAGGCACAATCAATATACAGTTGGTTGCCCCTTATTTTCACTGAGCATGTGAACTTTTAAAACTTTATTACTAAAGAGAATAACATTCTTGCACAATGTGCCTAATCAAAAGGATTTATCCTGACAGTTACACTTTAAGGATATGGAGGACAGGGCTGCTGTTAGAAATTATGGGGCCCCGTACAGCCTACCTGGCAGGGCCCCTCCCCCCAATATATCAAGACCATATTTTCACAAAAATTACACTAAAATCATTACTAGTGGACACAAACATAACAGAACTTATGTGAATTAACCCTTTTTTATTTGTGTTTTACATTTAAAAAAAGTATATAAAAAAAAAAAAAATATATATATATATATATATATATATATTCACAGTGACAGGGGGGCACACGGGGGGGGGGGGGTCTGTATTTCTCCCTGCAGCAGCTGAAAGCCGGGAGGAGGGGGAAAACTTGTCTTTCAGCTGCTGCAGAGGGCCACACAGGGCATCCTTCTGTTACTGCCCCTCTGCCAAACCATACTAATTCCCCCTGCTGTCTGGGCCCCCCTGTATGCCCGGGTCCCCTACAGGAGGACTGGTGGTCCCCCCCCCTATCAGCGGCCCTGATGGAGGACACCCTGTTCCTCATACAAAGGGATACCTAGGCCCATTCTAAAGTTAAATTGGAATTATAGTAATTTTATTGTTTTTTTCCCTTCCTGTTGCAAATAGGAGACATCCTCTTGATTTAATAATCTTCGTAATATGTTTTTTAAAAAAAAACTTTTTCTATGAATAGCTTGTAATTATATAAGTATATAGAGGAAGCCATATTTGCTCAATAAATATGCAGGCTGGTTATGCCTTTCTGATTCTTACATGCAACTTCAAGTATTCAGGTTATCTGTGTAAAAACAGTACACATTTTCAGTCTTTAATGATGTGAATCATCCACAATGCACACTGTATCTATGTACTAAATAATATATATAATGGTTTGCCCAGCTTTCTCAGTAGGTAGCTAAGAATAAGCTTCTTTTTTTTAAAGTAATTTATATTCTAATTGCCATTATTAATGCTACTACTTTTTGCTTCCTCTTTTTTTTTTCTTTTTTACTAGTCCTATTACCCATATTATATACTATACGTTGTCCCAAACCTCTGTGATTTCTATGACCAGGTGATAGCAAGTGGTTTAGTAGGTTGCAAAAGGCCTCAATCATACTAAAAATAGTATTCGTTAGTTTTAGCATTGTTGCATTTGTAAATGAGGAGATGATTTACTAAAGGCAGGTAGACTAATCACTTTGCAAGGGAATTTTCCCTTAGCTTAGTGAATGGGTTGAAGCTTTGCTGACTGCCATCATCTATCATGTGTAAGCAAAAATACAGGGGTTGATTTAATAAAACTGGAGCATGCAAAATCTGGTGCAGCTCTGCATAGAAACCAATCAGCTTCCAGTTTTTGCTTTTTTTTTTGCCAACGCTTAATTGAACAAACTGATGTAAGAAGCTAATTGGCTGCTATGCACATCTGCACCAGATTTTGCACTCTAGTTTTAAAAATCAAACCCACTGTTTTTTTTTTTTTATTATTATTATTATTATTATTATTATTATTATTTTTCAACTCACGTGAGATTGGGTGTGCTTTGCAAAGTGAATATTTACCCCCCCTTCTCGAAGGGAATTACCTTTCAAAGTTAACAGCTTTTTTGCCATTAGAAAACCACCCCCTTGTCTGCTAATCTTTAGTGTCTGATTACTACTGTTTCTTCTCTATAAGCCATGCTCTGTACTTTAAACTTGCTGCATACTATATACTTATCATTTAGCACAGATAAAACGTGTACCCTTCCTTGCATGATGAATCATTTTCAGAGATACAGCTAATTTAAAGTGGCCTCTTAGTTCTTTCAGAAATACTTATATTTACTATAGTACCTTTTTGCTGCCAGTAGATGGCAGTCTATCTTATTTTACATTTGACAATACCTAATAGGCTCCCAATAAACAACAATTAAAATATGAACTTGTAAAAAAGAATGTTAAATGAAATAAATAGGGTCATATTTGTGTCTTGCTTATAAAACAATCTTTCATGGACTGCGCACCTTTGTGATATTTAGGCACATGAAACCAGAGTAGCCATCACAATTTTCTTTTTTACACAGCTTTAGGCAGGGCCCCCCTGGAGCATTGAATCAAGATAATAATAATAATAATAATAATAATAATAATAATAATAATAAGCGGGGGGGGGGGCTGGGGACCATAGGGGCCCTGGGTACCATCAGGACACTTACAGGTGTAATGCAAAAAATAAATTAATTAAATATAAATAAAAAAAGAATGGGAGGGGCCCTGTGGACCATCGGGCCCCTTACAGGTGGGATTCCAAAGTTATTTTTTTTTTAAACTGGTGGGGGGCCACCGGTCCCTTACAGGTGTAATGCCTGTACCCCCCTGATGGCAGCCCTGAACATTTTGATGAGAACGCTATTGTTAGGAAAAGTATCAAACATGGTAAAAAATAACTCAGGCAGCTTAGTGAACTGATGTCCATATATTAAATAATTTTTCAGCTAACTAGATTTTTATAGTGAAGTAAATCTGGGAAGAGGTAAAACCAGCTTAGCAGTGATGCTTTCTTTTAAGTTAGTATATAAACTTATAAGGTACGCATTGTTACTCTCTAGCAGTAATTATATATATATATATATATATATATATATATATATATATATATATATATATATATATATATATATATATATATATATATATATATATATAAATATATATGAAGTGCTCCCTGCCCGCAACTGCTTGCTTCCTATTACAGCATTTTTCTGATAGAGGTAAAAAGGAAGCGTTTACTGATAAGACTGCATTGTGTGTGATGGCTAATTAGTGTCATACATCAGCAGACAGACTTTGCTTCCTAGTACAAATCTTTATGTAACAGTCTATCACATCTATGAAGTGTTGTTCCTCCCAGCTGCGAACAGGAATATCAAGGCCACTTAACAGCACCCAATATTTGTGCTGAATGAGTAGCACTCAGGGTTTGCTAGATGTGGTCCTGATGTGCACGATGCCCTATGATATGCCAATCATGTATGTTACTCCAGTAGCATATTGCACCAAAGTCCCTGTTGGAAGACCTAGCGCTTCCATTAATAAGGCTAATGCTGGACATTCACTCATTGGTGTGCGCAGCCTATGGCATTAGTGTGTGCACCCCAGAGCACAAACACACATGCGTGTATATCAGCAGAGCAGTGGGCAATGTCAGTAGAGCAAAGATTGGTGTCTGTAGGGCAGTGGACAGTGTCAGTAGTTTTTTTTTTTTTTTTTACAATTTTAATATTTTTAACCCTCCTGGCGGTATTCCCGAGTGTGGCTCGGGGGTTAAATTTCAGTACCGTTAGCGGTAACTAGAGTTGTCCCGATACCACTTTTTTAGGACTGAGTACAAGTACCGATACTTTTTTTCAAGTACTCGCCGATACAGAATACCGATACTTTTTTTTAAATGTGTCCCCAAATGCAGCCATGTCCCCCCACAAATGCAGCCATGTCCCCCCACAGATGCAGCCATGTCTCCCCCCATATCCAGCCATGTCTCCCCCCATATCCAGCCATGTCCCCCCCTATGCAGCCATGTCTCCCCCCCCATATCCAGCCATGTCCCCCATATGCAGCCATGTCTCCCCCCATATCCAGCCATGTCCCCCATATGCAGCCATGTCCCCCCCCCCCATATCCAGCCATGTCTCCCCCCATATCCAGCCATGTCCCCCTTACCTGCATCCCGCTGCCGCCGACTGGTTAATACGCGCGGGGAACATTACAGCTTTCATTTGAATAGCTGTAATGATTCGCGCCGCGCTGCGTATAGACACTCCCCCTTGCTCGGGATTGGACAGTTCACCCGAGCAAGGGGGAGTGTCTATACGCGGCGCGGCGGGAAACACTACAGCTATTCAAATGAAAGCTGTAATGTTCCCCGTGCGTATTAACCAGTCGGCGGCAGCGGGGATGCGGCGGGATGCGGCGTAACGGCGACGGGATGCGGCGTAACGGCGGCGGGGGGGAATATTCTATTTCGGTATCGGGGGTATTTGCGGGAGTACGAGTACTCCCGCAAATACTCGAAATCGGTCCCGATACCGATACTAGTATCGGTATCGGGACAACCCTAGCGGTAACCCCTGAACCACACTCAGGATTGCATTGCAGAATCCTGGTACAGCGTACTTACCTTGTCACCAGGATCCAGGGGTGGCTGTCTTGGTGCTGGAGTCAGGCCCCGTACACACGACCGAGAAACTCGACGAGCAAAACACATCGTTTTGCTCGTCGAGTTCCTTGTGAAGCCGCCGAGTATCTCGGAGAGCCAAGTTTCCTCATTGACTAACGAGGAAATAGAGAACATGTTCTCTATTTGGCCCGACGAGATCCTCGTCGGTTTCCTCGGCCGAAAGTGTACACATGACCGGGTTTCTCGGCAGAATGCGGCTCCGATCGAGTTTCTGGCTGAATTCTGCCGAGAAACTCGGTCGTGTGTACGGGGCCTCGGTGTCCTCTGGGCTGAGCAGTGCTGCATGGAGAAGGAAAGAGCGACCAGGAGGAGCCGGTGATGACCGGCCGAGCACACAGGCAGGGAATGTAATACAGAGCAGCCAGTGCAGTAGAGGCGGGAGCTCTAATACTCACTCCGTCCTCCAGCCACCCAGGCGCTGCTGTTCCTACCCATCTCAAGCTCTTTAATTAGGCAAATTAGGTGAGTGCGAGGCCTTAGGCGATCGCCTAATTTGCCTAATTAGAGAGCTGCCAGGATCCTGCGATGTCCCCCTGCTGTGTCCTCCGCCGGATCATCTGCCTGATGCTCTGTGTGCCGGGTTCCGTTCCCTGCAAGCGTCGCGGTGCATGGGGGCGGAGCTCGGCAGAAGATTTAAAAAGTTCAAAACACATACAGGACACTATAATCTTACAGATTACATTACTGTATCAAATCATTTCACATGCCTTTTGTCCCTAATGCTTTGTCACTTTGCACTTGCATATTATATAAACTGTTCTTTCTGCCTGGAAACTGGAGAATGTCCATAGCAACCCGAAAAGTGGCCCTTTACGTCAAAAAAAGACCAGCTAGAAAACAGCGATAGTAAATTAGAACATTTGCAGAATTGAGTCATAGTGATTGGTGGGGAAATTCATTTTATTATATTATTATTTTTTATAATTATTTATAGTTATTTATTATATTTTAATTTATGATTTCGTATTTCAAACTTTATCATACCCGGGATTGTCTACTAGATTCTTGTTTGGACAGATTTAAGTGAGTTATTGCTAAGAATTGCAGGAATACAATATAAACGACCAATTTCTACGCAAAACAATTGCACCGCTTTGAGACTGAATCTGAAATAATCATACCGCCAGGGTGGTTAATTATTTTTTACAATATTATTTATTATTATTATTTCACAATTACTAAACAGACCCCTGATGTCTCACTTTTGAAACAGAGAAAGAAACTGAAGACAGAGATTCCACAATCCTTTACTCTGCAGCCTAGGCACACCCATCACACGCCTATGCATACACTATACAATCTGACTGTATAATCTCCTTAAAACGGTTGTGTACCCTTTTTTACATTTTTACCTATAGGTAAGCCTATAATAAGGCTCACCTGTAGGTAAAATGAATATCTCCTAAACCTACACGGTTTAGGAGAAATACACCCTGCATGCAGCCGCTGACGTCAGTGCCGCATGTGCAGTGGTGAAGGTCCGGCGCATGCGCAGGAGTGATGTCATCGCGGCTCTGGACACTCACATCGCTGAAGAAACGCAGAGGGGAAAATGTCAGCTCCATCAGCATTGACCGGTATGCGATACGGGACCCCATTCTAAGGTGAGCATTTCATAAAGAGCTATTATGCGGTGCATACTAGCTCATTATGCCTTTGTCTAATGCCACGTACACACGGTCGTTTTTTGTGATGAAAAAAACCTTATTTTTTTAAAAATGTCATTTAAAATGATTGTGTGTGGGCAAAACGTTGTTTTATGTCTTCTTCGACCATGCTTTAATTTTTTAAGTCGTTTTTCAAAATGTCGTTTTCTGTGTCATAAAAAATGATCGTGTTAGGCTAAATCGACGTTTAAAACAACGTTTTTAAACCCGCGCATGCTCAGAAGCAAGTTATGACGCAAGCTGCAATGGAACAGAGTGCCGTCGTACGTGCTGAACGTAACCGCGCTTTGCAAGAGCATTTTTAGAAAACGATGGTGTGTACGCAACGTCGTTTTTTAAAATGAAGTTTGAAAAACAACGTTTTTTTACAAGACAAAAAACGACCGTGTGTACGCGGCATTACAGGCGTTTTTCTTTTTTTTTACAACCGCTTTAAGATTAAAAAAAAAAAACAGGTAATATGAGGTCACACATGAAAAATCCGTTCAATTTACATCAAATCAGGAAGATCCTGGCACTGTATAGTTAATGGTAGTTCTGAAGTACAATCAGATTGTTTAGTATATTGCCAGCATTAAGGCCCATACACACACGGTCAGACTTTTTGCCAACAAACTTCAAAATTAGCAAGTTTTCAAAATAGTCCGACCGCGTGTACGCTCCATCGGACAAACTTTTTCGGGTTTCATCAGACAAAAAATTTGGTCTGCAAACGGACAAACTTTACGTCAACAAAAGTCTGATGGTGCCCAGTCCGACCGTGTGTACAGCAAGCAATCGGACTTTTGTACAAAGTACAAACGCGTATGCTCAGAAGCAAAGACCAGCCAGAAGCGTTCTGTCTGGTAGAACTAGCGTTCATATTTGAAAGACCACATTCGTGACGTGGCAAGTTCTGAAATCAAGAAAAGCAGCGCACATTCTCTTCTTCTTTATAATGTGATAATACTAAAAGCTGCTTTGCTGGTGATACTGACGGAGTAAAAACAAATGTCTTTACTTTGGATCAGTGGCGGCTGGTGCTCAAAATTTTTGGGGGGGCGCAAACAGAAAAAAAAATTGCAGCCTCACTGTGCCCATCAAATGCAGCCACTGTGCCATCAATTGTCACCACTGTGCCATGCCATCAAACGCAGCCACTGTGCCATTAATTGTCACCACTGTGCCATGCCATCAAATGCAGCCACTGTGCCATCAAACACAGCCACTGTGCCATTAATTGTCACCACTGTGCCATGCCATCAAACGCAGACACTGTGCCATCAATTGTCACCACTGTGCCATGCCATCAAATGCAGCCACTGTGCCATCAATTCACACCACTGTGCTATGCCATTAAACGCAGCCACTGTGCCATGCCATCAAACGCAGCCACTGTGCCATCAATTGTCACCACTGTGCCATGCCATCAAACGCAGCCACTGTGGCATGCCATCAAACAAAGCCACTGTGCCATCAATTGTCATCACTGTGCTCTTTAATTGTCACCACTGTGCCCTTTAATTGTCACCGCTGTGCCCTTTAATTGTCACCGCTGTGCCCTTTAATTGTCCCCACTGTGCCTATTGTCGCCACTGTGCCCATTGATGTCACTGACTGTGCCCTTCGTCGCCGCTGTGCCCTGTAAAGTGCCCCTTTCCCCCCCCAGCCCGGCACTTACCTTTACTGGAGTCAGCCATCCACGTCCCTCGATGTCTTCTACCGCCCTCGATGACTGACAGGCGTCTCAGCCAATCAGGTTACCGGTAGCCAGAATCGGCCAACCTGATTGGCTGAGACGCCTGTCATTCTTATATAAGGAGCGCATCCCTGGTGCGTTCCTTGTATAAGCTTCCGGGATCCGAGGGCTGTACTCGGAAAGCCTATCAGAGCCAAGTTCCGTACAGCCAACCAGCTGCCGTTATTCAGGTGGCCGAACATGAGCGCCGACCATCTGAATAGAACAGCGGCAGCGGCGATAATAACATAGATTTGTGCAATGCATGAATCTATGTTATTAGATTCAGTGGCGGTGAGAGCCAGAGGGGGCGGCGCTCCAGCGCCCTCTATGGACGAACCGCCACTGCTTTGGATTAGTGCATTTTAGTTATATGAATCAAACATATTTGTATATTTTTTTTGTGGGTCAAGTTAGCACAACCCCATTGCGCAACATGTCTGCTTGACGAACGGACGTTCAAAAACTAACAAAATTGCGCGAAACTGAAAATCGCGGATGCACACAGATGAAACCTCTACTAACTCTCAATTAGCAGAAGGAGCCCAAAGGTTGACGCCGGAGAATTTAACTTCCTCTTTTAAACTCTCGTCAGTACGTTGAGACGTCACTACATTCGTGTTTGTTGCCGAAAAAGTCAGAGCGTGTGTATGCTATGGGTGTGACCGGACAACTCCCTTCGGACAAAAATCCAAGGGAAAGTTTGTTTGATGTCCGATCGTGTGTACGAGGCTTTAGTCTTGTTCCTCCTTCATTTTTTTTCTTTTTTTTCTTTTACGTCATGTATTTATTACTAAATGCTTGCAGTTCTTCCTTAATGTAATTTATTTTTTAAAAGCACGGCACCTATAACCATTCTCAGCAATGTGGTCATTTATCGATCTGCATTTTTGTAACTGTTGTTCTTAAATTCCGTGGTGCTTCTAAGGTGCAGTTTTACTAAAGGGGTAAATTAAATTAGTTTTTATGTTGGAAGAGAATTAAAAAGTATGCCCAAACACATGCAAAAAAAGTTTTGTTGCTGAAGCCTCGTACACACGACCGTTTTCCTAAAAATGTTGGCAGAGCTTTTTTGCCGAGAAAAACGGTCGTGTGTATGTTTTTCGTCGAGAAAACTGTCGTGGATCTCGACGAGAAAAAAAGAGAACATGTTTTTTCTCGTCGGGAGTCTCAATTTCCTCGTCGTGTTTATCGTCGGGCTGGTTTACAACGAGAAACACGTTCGTGTGTTTGCTTAGAAACCCGCACATGCTCAGAATAAAGTATGAGACGGGAGCGCACCTTCGGTAAAAGTAGCGTTTGTAATGGAGATAGCACATTTGTCACGCTGTAACAGACTGAAAAGCGCGAATCGTCGCTCGCCAAACTTTTACTTAACACGCAGTAACATGAGATTAGCAAAAGCAGCCCCAAGGGTGGCGCCAGTGGAATCGAACTTCCCCTGCAGATGTATGTGTTGTACGTCACCGCGTTTTTAGAACAATGAGATTTTGTCTTGACAGTGTGTATGCAACGAAAGCTTGACAAGATTCGACAAGCTTGAAAAGAACCTCGTCTAGGAAAACAACGTTTCTTTTACGACAAGATTCTCGGTCGTGTGTACGAGGCCTTAGACATAATTGGTTGATTGACGTTAGCAGAGCTTTGCTACATTACCTAAGCTGAGATTTGTCTGAGTCCCAGTTCACACTGATGCAAATTCACGTCATCTAAAAAAACATTGTTTGTTATGAAAGCCATTCACATTGATGCAGTGCGATTCTGATCAGGTTAAAAAAGAAAAAAGAAGAGTACTGTGTGAGTTTTGTGCAGATTCAGTGCGATTTTCATCTCCAGTTATGCCAAATCCCCTCAGAAATTGCATTCATTCACATTAAAATTTCATCTAGGAGTTGTTGGAGACTGTGAACATGCTCTAGGAGTTGTTGGAGACTGTGAATATGCTCTAGGAGTTGTTGGAGATTGTGAACATGCTCTAGGAGTTGTTAGAGACTGTGAACATGCTCTAGGAGTTGTTGGAGACTGTGAACATGCTCTAGGAGTTGTTGGAGATTGTGAACATGCTCTAAGGCCCCGTACAGAATTCAGCCAGAAACTCGGTCGGAGCTGGATTCTGCCGAGAAACTCGGTCGTGTGTACACTTTTCAGCGAGGAACCCGTCGAGGAACTCGTCGGGCCGAAAAGAGAACATGCTCTCAATTTCCTCGTTGTTCAATGAGGAAAGTCGGCCCGCCGAGCTCCTCGGCCGGCTTCCACACTGAACTCGCCAAGGAACTCGATGTGTTTGGCACGTCGAGTTCCTCGGTCGTGTGTACGGGGCCTCAGAGTTGTTGGAGATTGTGAACATGCTCTAGGAATTGTTGGAGACTGTGAACATGATCTAGGAGTTGTTGGAGACTGGGGGCATGCTCTATGAGTTGTTGGAGACTGTGAACATGATCAGGAATTGTTGGAGACTGCGGGCTTGCTCTAGGAGTTGTTGGAGACTGGGGGCATTCTCTAGGAGTTGTTGGAGACTGGGGGCATGTTCTAGGAGTTGTTGGAGACTGGGGCATGCTCCAGGAGTTGTTGGAGACTGGGGGCATTCTCTAGTTGTTGTTGGAGACTGGGGACATTCTCTAAGAGTTGTTGGAGACTGTGAATATGCTCTAGGAGTTGTTGGAGACTAAGGGCATGCTCTAGGAGTTGTTGGAGACTGGGGGCATTCTCTAAGAGTTGTTGGAGACTGTGAATATGCTCTAGGAGTTGTTGGAGACTGAATATGCTCTAGGAGTTGTTGGAGACTGGGGGCATTCTCTAAGAGCTGTTGGAGACTGGGGGCATTCTCTAGTTGTTGTTGGAGACTGAATATGCTCTAGGAGTTGTTGGAGACTAAGGGCATGCTCTAGGAGTTGCTGTAGATGTATTACATGAGGCTGCCAGAAATCTCTACTATGACAGGGCAATAGGAAAACACAGACTAGTGTCTTCAGGGGGCATAAAAAATGCCAAAGAGCTGCATGCGGCCCATGGGCTGCAGGTTGGGCACTAGGGGTTTACAACCTCTCCCCTTTTGTTTGCAGTCATTAGGGGTAAGCAGCAAAGTGCCTGAGAATGAAAAGAAGAGTTTCCTATTAGGCTTTATAATACTGACAACGCTAGAATTATTCTTTAACGTGATATTTCCTGTTTTGATCAAAGATTTGTACTATTTGGAGACACTCTCCATACTGCTGTACAAGAAGCTTTATGAGTGATAGTGTTATAACCACAAAGTGGCTCAATTTGCATACCATGCTTGTTAACAAACTGATAAAACCTGAAGGAGATAATTAAAATGTATTTTAAAAGTGACATAGAACAAAGTAGCAGTTCTCTATGACTTGACAGCCAGCTGGGGCTCTGTTGAAGAGCACAGCATTTGCTTGTGTTGAAGGTGTACAATTACTTCGGCTTGTCTACATTTCACAGAACAGACCCCCAGCAAAGGTGACAGGGAAATAAATCAATGTAATCCAAAATAGACATACCATTATCCTGACCAACAAAGCGGTGTCTGCTACTACACCATTACAAAACAGAAGACTAAATAAGTGGATAATTATTAAAGGTGAAGTACACTTACTGCAAAAGACTTAACCTTAATTAAGTTTAAGGAAATTTGTGATCTTTCCCTATTTCCTGTAAACTGTGATGTGTCCGTCTTTCTGACTAATTTGACTTAGTTAGCAAGTACGGGCATACGCAACATGGCAGCCATATCCGATAATGCTCACTGCGACAATTGAATTATTTGATGCAGCAGCATGCATATAAAGTACACAATAATAAAAAAAACAACAACAACAGGTAGCACTCTAAAGCCGGCCAAACATGGATCGAAATTTGGTTGGTTCGGCAGGGACTGGCCGAGATTGGATGCATGTATGGGCACACAGATAGTACCAAAGTTGATCAATTGATTAAATTGGGTGATACCAGCCTGCCAGATTTGTTCCATTCAATTAGCCTGGGTTCACACTATGGCAAACACAAACATTGCATGTGATTCGCACCGCATTGCTGTGCACATCATATGCGATGTCTGTGCAATGCAAATTCAGCCATACAAATATATGGCTGAACTCGTGAAACAAGAAAAGCTTCTCCAGGTAAGTTAGTCTCTGGTTAATCCCACACACACTAGTCAGGTGCTAGCCTAGCTCGCATGCTGTGTAATGTGAGGAAATCATTCCAGACGGCTGCACTTCCAAAAATCCTTTTATTGAAGCTTCACATGACAAGTGGTTGACAGATGGAGCAGGGGACAAAGAGGTAGACGCGTTTCGTGCAAATATCAGGGCTTAGTCATTACCCAAATAGCTGAACTCGCATTGGAGTCGCACAAAAATGCTTCAGGAACTTTTTTTTTCCTGCATTGGAGTCAGAACGCATGAGTGTTCACACCCATGCAATCTGATTCCTGTCTGGGGGTGTCATTAACTTTGTATTGAAAAGAAGAGGTCTAGCGCTACACCTCTTCTTTTCATTACTGTTCATTGTACCCAGCAATAAAGTGTCAGCTGCTTCTTTTTATTTTATTTCTTGTGGATTTAGCGCAACAGATTTGTTAATTTTTATTAACTTTGTATTGACACCCGTAGCGGTTTGAAGAGGGCAGTGTGAACTGCCTGCGAGGGACATGCAATGCAGGAACCCGCACTGGAATCGCGCTGGTTCCCGCATTGCATTGTGTGAACACAGGCTTACTGCCGGTAGCTATAGCTCCTAACAGTAATCATTGTGTTCTGCCAGCCGGGAAGTCTTGCCGCACTCCCCCCCCCCTTCAGGAGGCATTCCCTTTATACAAACTAACTGTGTTTATGGGGGAACCTGTGGTTGAAGGAAAGAGAATCAAATCATTTATGGGCTGCCCATGGAGGCACAGGGAAAATAAGAAAACTATGTGCAGGTAGTGCCGTAGTTGGGAATCAAACCAATGACCCCAAGGCTGCTAGGCGCACCACTTAGGCCTGAGGGACTCGCCGGAAAAGACACATCGTTTTCCTCGACGAGTTACTTGTTAGGCTTGTCGAGAAACTCGACAAGCTTTCTTTGCGTACACACTGTCAAGACCAAATCTCCTCGTTCTCAAACGCGGTGACGTACAACACATACAACGACAGGGGAAGTTCGATTCCACTGGCACAACCCTTGGGGCTGCTTTTGCATCCCCACAGCAACAATAGACCCACTCCAGCAACAATAGATCTCCCAACAGCCAGCATCAATCGTAGATCCCTCCCAGCAACAATAGTAACCCTGCAACAATAGATCCTCTCCAGAGATAATAGATACCTCAGCAGACAGCAACAATAGACCCCCCCAGCACCCCTTGCCATTACATACATTCAGTGCCAGAGGTGCCGGAACTGCGTTCCCCACGTTCCCGCTGGAAGAAAGGCCTGCTAACAACTGTTGGGTAACGATCAGGGAAGCAATGACTCCTGGGCCTATTTGTTTTAACAGGAGTTCACAAGGTGTGCTAATAAACTCCCTTTTCCAAATACTTCAGCGCCCCCCCACTCTGCTCTAAATTATTTCCCCAATGGGGTGCCACCTATGTATCCAGTTATGGAGATTTAGTCTACACATTTATACTGTACCTGCTATGCACTGCTGGCACCTAAGAAGGCTGGCCACTGCTTTGGATAATGCTGGGGTTTGATCATTCACTGAACTGAGGACAGAGCGCCTCAACTGCAGCTGAGTCTGGGAGACTCCAAATAAAGATTGATAAACATCCATAACAGATATTTTAGGCTCAAATCCGATGACTAGCAACTGTTAAGAGTGGGAGATATCAGCTGAAATGATTCCCAACCTGATATAAAATCATTTTTTTTTGGAAAATGTTATTAATACAATATGATTTCACATGGTAACGTGCAAGACAGCCCAGTTGTTTCGAATAGGCTACCAACACATATTTTACAGATGTACAACAATCAGTGCCGGGACAAGGCCATCTGGTGCCCAGGGCAAAGATGGCAAACTGCAGCCCCTCCCTCCAGGTATAAAGAAAGAGGCAGTGTCTTTTCAAAATCAGAAAACACTTAAAACAATACAACACTACAATACAATACTGCAGCCCTGTCGTAGTATATGTACTGCGGCGGGTTGGTAAATGGTTCTTAAAAATCTGTAAGGTGAACTTGCACTGGACCCCCTCCCCACGCCCCCCCCCCCCTTCCTGGTCCTGCTAATCTGGAGTCCAGTGGTCTTGTCACTGCCCCTTGTCATTACCACACCACCGGGAAACATACATGTCCACAAGTAATGTCGTGGGCACCTGAAGAACCACCCACCTGCTGTCCAAGGGACCTTGTGGGTCACATGCCACTGATTCAAGTGAGTATTTTGGACATTTAGATTTGTTTTATTATGTGTGTTGTTTGGGAAGGGCATAGGAGGGGGGTTATTATGTCGGACTTCATCTAAAGCCCAACTCTGGGAAAAAAGAAATACACAACTGGAATACATGTGTATTAACATGCAAAATGATTTGTAGGTATGTTTAGGGTCCACTTGGTCGCCCACTTTAGTATATTTCTCTTTTAAAATCCTTCTAGGAAGGAGAATGATTTAATTTCCTTTCTGCCGGGATCCCTTAAATTCCTCGGGTGGAGCTTAGCTCAGGGTAGTTATTGGACACAGGAAGAATAGGAGCCATGGGGAGAGAGCGCTAAAGACTGAGATTTATCCTTTTACGCCCCTAAAGCTGTGCACAGAGGTGCACCATCATATTCAGAGACTTCTTATATAAATTTGAATGGAGGATGCAATGCATAGAGACCTGGGAGAATGTTTGACACTTTAATGGAACTGTGACTGTTATAATAATATTGCGATGGACCGAGCCTCTGGCTGCTTAATGTGGCAGAAGTGGGTTTCAGTAACCTTATTGCTGAGTGCTGGGAAAACTCATTACTAGGACAAGCTAAACAGAGTATCCCCTACTAGCTCCAATTTGGTGAGGAAGAATACTGGTGTAACCAATGGTAACCCAAACCTGGTCTAGCTAGGGGCCAGTAGTGGATAGGCAGAGAACCACAAGAAACCTTCAGGCTTGAAGTATCTGGTATTCCCAACACAGAGACATGCGGTTGTCAAGAGAGACCAGGGGCTTGCAATTTGGCCTCAAGTCACCGACCCACCATGTATGCGGATGGTGGGCTGATGCGTAAATCTGTGAGGGCTCTGGTTGCTACTCATGACCGGTGAGCGAACCTTGGCGAGCCCTGTTTGCTGGGCATTTCCCATGGAGTAAGTAGTGGAGACTTCTAGTGCAAACGGTTGGACCCACCCGCAAGGGCGATTCCTCAATTTTACGATTTAGGTTCACAACTTCCAATGTAACCTCAACATCCCTAGTCTGCTCTCTGGACTAGTAATCAGTACTATTGCACTGTGGATTCATTGTCTAATCAGCAGGTTGGTGAAATTCCGAAACTGGATATAATGTTGCTACCTACCTTGCAATAAAGTGATACAGAGCTGTGTGAATTACAAGACTGGCTAAACAGATTTACAAAAAAAAAAGAAGAGGTTAAACATATGCATTAAACTCATTTCCCTAGCGTTCTGCTTTATCAGAATCTTTGCAAAGCCTCCCTATGGTTATGTCTGTACTGGTGTGGTAAATGTTGCTCTTAGGAAAGAACCGGACAAGATTCTAATCATTCATGGGCAGGCTGAATGTAGCAAGTTGATTGATCGATCAACTTGGGTACAACCAGCCTGCTGGATTCTCTTGTGATTATCACTATTGCTAGCAATAATCACTGTCTTCACCCAACGGGGATGGCTTCACTTACACCCCCCCCTCCCCCCCCTTGCCAGGAGAAGATGATTGCTGATTCCCCTCTCAGCACTGTCTGTGTTGATGGGGAAATCCATGGTTGCAAGAAATACATTTGCACCGTGTATGCGTGTATGGCAGGCCTTAAACTAGGCAGTATACATTTGCTTGAATCTGAAGCCATAGAGAAACCACGATGGTAACACAAACCAAATACATGTTTTCTGAAACAAAGGCATGGAAATGGCGAAGTTGTGTCAGATACCATTGTTCTCTATCAGGAGTCCACTACAAATATCTAAACACTGACAACAGTTCCTCCCTAAGTGGATGTCAGGCTAATGAACTGCACAGCAGAAGACTGAATGAATAACCTGGTTCAGAGACCACATTCCATACTGCGAAAAGCTCATGGAGCAGACCGTCATGCACACATCGAATTATACATTATTCATGAAAAGTGGAATTCTGAAATGCTAGACACGAGTCCCACTAAGTGGAGTTGTGATCTCAGCAAAGCTGCTCTATCATCACAATCTCAACCTTCCAGATTCCACCAGGAAAGGTGGATAATAATGAGGGGATGAGTGCAAATTTCACAAGGGAGAAAAAAATTTTGTGTGGCAAAATATTATCAGCAGAACACAAAGAGAGCCCCAGTTAATCAGAAGACTCTGCTCCCTGGACACATTTCCCTTGCTCTTGTGTTTTCCCTGGTTGTAAATCACTAGTGTTGATGATGAGCATCTCTGTCTATTCTTATCCCAGGTGGAACCCAAGAAATTGCTCCACTAGATGATTAGGGAAGGTCAGCTAAATCTGGCATGGTGGCACAGTAAACTCCTTAAGTTTATATTAAAGTCTACTCTAAAGTCTAGTTGAAATAATATTCAAACGTTCTGCCCCTCATTTTTCAGCGATGTCACCAAACCGAAGTGAATATTTAGGCTGAAGCTGTATAAATTTGAATTGGGAATTCTTCTGACATCTTCTCATGTGATGGCTGATTGGAAAGGCCTTAGAAATGCTTAATAAAGGAAGGAAAACCCCCCCCCCCCCCCTCGCTAAAAATGTAGAAAGGGATATCTGTAACATGTTCTTTATCTTAATGGTTTGCTGGATGGTTCCTCTAAATTAATAAGATGATTTAAGTGATACAGTAAGTGGTTTTATTGCAGCTTTCATTTCTGTGTATTATACTGATAGTATAAAATGACCCTATTAAAAAAATAGGACAAATTAAGATTAATTTTGCATATTAAAGGACAACCAAACATACATTATAAGCAGCTTTGTTTCTACTATTCTTTTGGTGTTGTTCTCAGAATAGTAGGTATTTAAAGAAGAATGAGATATAATGGGGATCAACACTTTTAAATGCACAGTTAATTTTCTGTCCTGTAATTCAAAATACAACTATTATTGTTATAAGAGGTGGCTCCTTCTAACCGTAGAGCAATAGAAAGTGCAACAGGGGGAAGCAGTTGGACCCTAAGGACTAGTCGGCAGGCAATGACGATAACTTTGTCCAAGGGCTCACATGATGTGTTAATTTTGGAAAATGCCTATAAAGTATTGTACAGGTGGTACTACACACCGGCGAGATTGGCTCGCTTTATTCCAACTTATTCTCCGCTTTGTTTTAGGGGATGCTCCCAGGAGGGCTCCATGGTGCATATTTGGTGGTCATGCCCACGGGTGTGCAGACTGTGGATCAGGGTATACACTCTTCTTCGCAACCTATTTCAGATTAATATTAAAAGGGACCCTTATGTAGCTCTCCTTGGTAAGCCTATTGTGGAATACTGCGTCCGGAACGACAACTAGCCCAACATCTCTTTACTGCAACTAGGTTGACAATTGCGAGAGCATGGAAAACCCCCACACTTAGCTTTGAGGCAGTCAAAAACCGCCTGAACGATGTCATGGTTAATGAGAAACTGTCCTTTCTGATATGCATGACAAGTTTCTTAGGGTTTGGCAACCTTGGATCGCATACTACCACCCTTCTAGGTTTGACATTGCATTACTATTAATATAAGACTCCTCTTGCGCAAACCCAGTGGACCCCCTACTCCCCTCCTCTTTCTCTCCCTCTTCACCTTCTACCCCTCTTCTCGTTCTGCTCCATATTTTCCCTTTTTCCACTCTTTTATAGTCTCTTTATTTTCTGTCAACCCTTTCTACTCTTTTCTAGAGGATGCCAACCTTTAGGTTCTATTGTTGTGTATTGTACACTCATTTTACAGGTTTACAGACAGCCGGGAATGACCCGGGTTCTGGACCGTCTGGTTCCAAGGACCTTTTTTTTTTCATTTGAGTTTTGCATGAGATCAGGGCTTCTGCTTCCTTTATACTGGTGGGGACCTCTGGGCCCGGATTTGCTTTGTATATTATATGCTATAATACTCGTAGTAAAGGGTGTTTTTTTTTTTGTGTTCATAAATAAAGTCTTTACTTAGTGAATCTTTTTGTTTACCTTTAACCTCTTGCTGTCCATGTAATACATATGTGTGACGGCATAGAGGGTAGGCTGTAACATCCATACACCGCACATATGTGTTTATGGGCAGCATAGGATTCTGTGCTGAGAGCGTGCTCAGTGCATGCTCCGAGCATAGAGACCAAGCTGTCAGAGAGGCCTCGTACACACGACCGAGTTTCTCGGCAAAAACCTGGGATTTTTTTTTTGCAGAGGAAACCGGTCATGTGTACATTTTTCGACGAGGAAACTGTTGAGGATCCCATCGAGCCAAAAAGAGAGCATGTCTTCTTTTTCCTCGACGGGAATGGAGAAACCCTGCTTGTCGAGTTCCGACAGCCTAACAAGGAACTCGACGAGGAAAACGATGTGTTTTGCCCGTCGAGTTCCTCGGTCCTGTGTACGAGGCTATAGCTCTTACTCTGTACTAATGATTCTAAACCCATCTGAGTTTTTCCATCGGATATTCCGAGGAATTTCGTCGGAGTTTACATAAAGAACATGTTCTCTTTTCCTCCGATGGAATTCCTTCGGAATTCCGATGTGAGTTTGGTCGGGCTAAAGCCCAATCGTGTGTACAGGGCACAATAGGGTTTCTTCTAAGATTGACCTGTATTTAGAGGCATCCATCTTCCCATCAACTCTGACCAGCTTCCCTGTCCCTGATGAAGAAAAGCATCTCCACAACATGATGCTGCCACCACCATGTCCAACACAATAACGAATTCAAAGTATACATAAAGTCAACGAAAACTTAACATGGGAAGCACATGTTTAAAATGATTTCAACTGCAATTATTAAATATGGTAAATGGGAAAAGTTTACTTTTTACAATAAGGTAAGGTCCTTTGCGGTGTTTGGCCACATGACCACGTCCTAGGTTTTGGTCACATGGACTCTGCCTATGTGGAGAATCTTCTGAGAGCAACATCAGCAAATTGCTCAGACATTGACTGGTTCGTATTGTCTAAGCATCATTTTTTTAGGATACCACACGATCACTGCCTTAAACATTGCTCAAGTGACCGAGCACTCGAGGTGTGTGGAATTTACATATTTACAAACTGTTCACTGTTCACTATTTTGAACTGCTTAAAGGGGTTGTAAAGGTTAGTTTTTTATTTTCTAAATAGGTTCCTTTAAGCTAGTGTATTGTTGGTTCACTTACCTTTTCCTTCGATTTCCCTTCTAAATGTTTTTTTTCTTTGTTTGAATTTCTCACTTCCTGTTTCTCCTCAGTAAGCTTGCCCCCATCATCTGAGCGGTGGAAAGTCATTTAAAACAGCTCACTGAACACCTTACTGAGGAGGAACAGGAAGTGAGAAATTCAAACAAAGAAAAAAAACATTTAGAAGGGAAATCAAAGGAAAAGGTAAGGGAACCAACAATGCACTAGCTTAAAGGAACCTATTTAGAAAATAAAAAACAAACCTTTACAACCCCTTTAAAGTGGAACTAAACCCCCAGAAATACTTACCTCCACCTTCCAGCGATTTAGTATTTACATTTCTTGTCATCTTCTCCTGGGCCACTTCCAGGTGCTGGGTTTTGGTCTCTTGATTGGCTGGTGGGTGAATGATGTCATCCCACGAATGTGTACAGGAGTCAGTCATTCCGGCAGAGCCAGAGGGTGACGGGAGAGCATGCTGTTGTGCAATAGTCTCAATAGAAGCCTGGAAGATAAGTGTTTGTTATTACAGAAGAGACACAGCATGTATCTTCTTTAATAAAGAGCTGCCTGCTTGCATTGGTGTACTGTTTAAAGTGGAACTTTACCCATAAAAACGTGATAGAAATAATGTTCTTTAGCAAGGAACATCCACCACCCCCTCCCTTTAGAATGTAAGCTCTACGAGCAGGGCCCTCCTGTACCTTCTGTATTGAACAGTACTGTAATTGTGCTGTCCCCCCTCTACGTTGTATAGCACTTCATAAACTGTTGGCGCTATATAATTTGTGTATAATATAATATAATAATATTTCACATTAATTATTATGCTAAAAATGCAAAATTAGTGTGTGTTGTAAATTGCCTCCAGCATTGCTTATGTTTCTTCTTGCTGAAGGTTGCCATTTTGCTGAAGCCCAGAGCCCCTGATCAGCAGTAAATCTTTAGGCTGTAAGCAGATTGGCCTCTACAAATTTGGCACAGTGCCTAAAAATTGTGTTGGGGGAGACAGAGCATTACTAGTACTTTTTGTTCTGAGTTTAGGTTCTCTTTAAGAGATATCAAATGGCAGCTAGAATCGCACACAGACCCTACCTAAAGGGCCAGTATGCCCCCAAAAGTGACTTCTTTGTTATACGTGGAACCTGGTGGGGTGTTTCAGCCCTTGGCTCCTCATAGCGCAAGATCTTGCTACCATCATTTCTGATTCTGTCCATCTATGAATTGTGTATGTTCCTACATAATACAAAATGCATTTAAAAAATCCAGCATCTCATAGTGACCACAGCAGAAATGCATATTCAAGAACTAGAGTGCAAAGACGTTACCAATTAGTATATAAATATATTAGACATGTGCACAACAAAAATGTTCGTATTTTTTTGTTTCGTCTCGTTCCGTAGGTTCGTAAAGATTCGTAAGTTCGTAAGACTCAAGTTTTCCTATTCGGACCCGTTCGTATTTCGTAACAGTTTTATTTTCATTTATACTGAATGATTCGTAATTCTGTCCAATGTATTTTCGTTGATTCGAAATTCGTAATTTTGTTAGATAATAATTTTCGTTTCATGGATTCGTAATTTTGTACTTTCGTAAATACATAGCAACACGCGGCTAATCCATATTAAGATATACTTTCTCTTAAGCCCCGTACACACGGTCGGACTTTTTGCCAACAAACTTCAAAATAAGCGTTTTCCAAAAAATCCGACCGTGTGTACGATCTATCGGACAAACTGTCTGGCCAACTCCCTTCAGACAAAAATCCACGGAAAAGTTGGTTTGAAGTTCGATCGTGTGTACGAGGCTTTACACTGTACAATGTGACTCAGCACAAAAGAGATAAGCTGATTGGCTAAGATATTAAGTAATCACTCACTAACTACACTGCCCAGTGCCCATTCGAAAGAACGATACAAGTACACAAATTAACGAACAGATAAAGAAACGGATTTACAAAACACACAAATGAAAATACGAACATACGAATAAAAATACGAACAGACAAAGAATTTAAAATACGGAATGCAAATCGTTCGTTATAGATGTAATTTTCGTTCTTTTGCTTTTTCGGCGTTTCGTATTTTAGTAAGATTGTCCAATCGTATGTTCGTATTTTCGCTTGTTCGTTATTTTGCTTATTCATAATTCCGTAATTTTCGTATTTTGGTTCTTTCAGCTTTTCAGATGTTCGAATTGATCCGAATGTACGAAAACTAACAAATTCGTACGAAAATCCATTCGTTACCAACGGGAACGCACGTCTAAAATATATATCGTGTGCTTTAGGTCTCCAACATCTACCTGCAATTGTAATCATCTTGGATGGACTGAACCTTTAAAAGAAGTCCATATGCATAAGCACAAAACATGAAATCTTATTCTCAACCTCCGAGTAGACTTCATCCATCATTGCAACTACACCTTTCTGCTTTTTAATTTACCAAACTTAGACCCAAGGGAGCAGAAAATAAGCAGGAAAAGGCTGCCCTTACCCACAGTGCCCATTATTCTCTCCCCACCGACCCCCCCTTCTTTCCATTTGTTCGTAACCTGCAGCATTAACACATTTAATGTCAAAAATGTACAGCCACCAGGAAAACTTTGAAAAGCAGAATGGTTTCTGATCCGAGTTAAATAGCTTCTCCTTGGGGACATGTTGGGTTCTGACAACACAGGAGCTGCTCTCCTTGCAAATTGCAGAAAAGCATGTTTATGACAGGGCCTGGCATCTAATTAGAGCATCTCCCCTCCTTTTTGAATGCTCCATTATGGCTAGGGATGGGGTATAAAATTGCCAGGCTCTGAGCTTACTCAGCGTCTTCATTCTTGAAAAAGATGTTCCCTTATCCTGGCTTTGATTAGATTAGTACCCGCTGGACACCTGAGAAGAAATCAAGCCATTTATGAGCTAATGGTCTGAGGTTTGATTGTTGAATTTGGGTAAGGCTTGTGGTGACAAACGATGAGGCTTGTACAGTTTGTATGCTAAGTGCCCAAACATCCATAATAATACAGGCAGCAGAAAGCCTTATATGCGCCTGAATAAGAGCAGCTGCGAGTCTTAATAACGCTGGTGCGCAAACAAATAAAAGCAGTGTAAAGTAACAGAGCATAATAACGGCAGGCTACAGCTATCTAACAGAGCTGTGAATAATGCATACGATTAGGTTGTGTGAATAAATTAATGTCAAAATACATAGGCTATTCTTTCATTAAAAAGGGCATAAGGCACTGGAGTGTAGTAAGAAACAGGGACCAATCACAAATGCAGCTTAATAAAATAAAATGAAACCGGTGTTACTCTAGTTCTGATTTGGTCTTAAGGATTACTACAGACCACTCTTTATTCTGAGTTATGTTTTTCCTTTTTGTAAGCTTATTTTGAATAAAACCTATCTTTGGGCAAATTCTAACCTCATCCCTTCCACGTTTTCAAAATCCCTTGTACAATATCTCAGTCCTATGCCACATGACCCCCTGTAGAACCTCTCCAAAGAGTGAAGACTGGTGTTCCACCAATGTAGTCCAGGCCTGCTACTGCTTGTTGTTACCTAACCTCATCATGACCCTCTGTAGAACCTCTCCAAATAGTGAAGACTGGTGTTCCACCAATGTAGTCCAGGCCAACTACTGCTTGTTGTTACCACTCCTCATCATGACCCTCTGTAGAATCTCTGCCAAGAGTGAAGACAGGTTTTCCACCAATGTAGTCCAGGCCTGCTACTGCTTGTTGTTACCACTCCTCATCATGACCCTCTGTAGAACCTCTCCAAAGAGTGAAGACTTGTGTTCCACCAATGTAGCCCAGGCCAACTACTGCTTGTTACCACTCCTCATCATGCCCCTCTGTAGAACCTCTGCCAAGAGTGAAGACTGGTGTTCTACCAATGTAGTCCAGGCCTGCTATTGCTTGTTGTTACCACTCCTCATCATGACACACTGTAGAACCTCTGTCAAGAGTGAAGACTGGTTTTCCACCAATGTAGTCCAGGCCCCCTTTTTTATAAGTCATCACATACCCTCTGTTCTCAGCTGCATAAGAGCTGGGGGAGGAAAAGCAGCATTACTCTGGTCTTCCCAGTGAATGTGGGTGGGGGGCAGGGGTGTGTCAGCACAAGTCTGATTATTAGAGGAGAGTTCCCAGCAGAGCTGGAGAACTGACCACTGTGTGTTCTCCTGCATAGCGTGGTCTGTTTTTTAATAGGAAAGCAGAGGAACTGGCAGGAACACCAGGGATTTCACATAAAGGATGCAATACAAAGAGAAAAGGATAGATGTTCTCCGTGGCTTCCGGGTATGGGCTGCGGGACTGGGCGTTCCTATTTGATTGACAGCCTTCCGACCGTCGCATACAGCGCGTCACGAGTTTCCGAAAGTAGCCGAACGTCGGTGCGCAGGCGCCATATTGAGCCGCACCGACGTTCGGCAACTCATGACGCGCTGTATGCGACCGTCGGAAGGCTGTCAATCAAATAGGAACGCCCTGTCCCGAAGACCATACCCGGAAGCGTCGGAGAACATCTATCTCTAAAACGGTAAGTACTGCATTGATTTAAAAAAAACAACCCGATTCTGCTTCCCGTAATTAGCCTCAATCTAATGTTAAATTTTTTTTTCGGGTGAAATCCCACTTTAAGTAAAAGTTTAGTAAGAGACGATTTGCACTTTTCAGTCTGTTACAGCGTGACAAATGTACTATCTCCATTACAAACGCTACTTTTACTGAAGGTGCGCTCCCGTCTCATACTTTATTCTGAGCATGCGCGGGTTTCTAAGCATACACACGAACATGTTTCTCGTCGAAAACCAGCCCAACGAGGAACATGACGAGGAAATTGAGAACTTGTTCTCATTTTTCCTCGTCGAGTTCCTCGACAGTTTCCTCGATGAAAAACATACACACGACCGTTTTCCTCGGCAAAAAAGCTCTGCCACCAAGTTTCTTGATGGATTCTGTCGAGGAAAACGGTCGTGTGTACGAGGCCTTACACAAGAAAGTCATTTTCATTTTAAGAAATGAACATGAATGCTTGTGACTTTCCTTCTTTAAAGAAAGGTGCAGCACACTTGATTTTAGCTGTCTATTATAAGTGTCAGCATTTTCCAGAAATGAAACATGAAATTAATTACTAATAAGTGCCCCAATCTTATTTTTCTTGCCAGTCGCCCACCTAGCCAAAAGACACAGAAGGAGAGAGAGAGAGGAAAAAAAATTCTTAATCTGGCATTGCAGAAGCTGAAGATTGCTGCTCTGTGGTGGCATCATTAATCTCTGCCTCTCGCCCAACTGGTGAGTCTTGTAAGAAGATAATACAGCAGTGAAATCAGTGACCCAATGCCAATTGGTCTTGAAAGGTCCACCAACCAAAATAGACTTTTGCTGATCAAACACTTGTTAGGAATGGCAACAAAGGAGACTATTGGCTGATCCTGTGAGTGTCTTCACAACAGCTCTGTGCAGGCTCGAGTGATGGATGACCACTCTTCCTTTGAGGGGGATGTTACAAGACCTGGTATGGGGCCTTTTCTCATCTTAAATTTGTAGTCAATAAATCACAGGTAGATGAGGAGACAGCGGAGGTTTCATTACACCTACACCCTGCAGTATCAATCATGGCACAACAAGAGGCTGCGTACAGCTTATTTTCACTTGTGTGCTGCAGCCATTTCCCGGTGTTTGAGGGCTTTGCATTTTGGGAAGCTTAACCTCTTCACTGCCAGCATCACTGCAAAACTCTCCATGACTATTCTTGGATAGTGCCATATTAGTTAAATGGAACTAAACTAAAAATGGAATCGGTCAACACTTTAGGCCCTCATCGCATACCTTTATGTGCCACCATTTTGTCACTGCAGGGTGACCCAAAGCCCTCCCAAACTTGCTATGCTAGTAATGATTTTATTATCATTAGTATTCATCTAGGCTAGGCCCACTCCCATGTCACAATGCATAAGGCGGCTCTCTAATTAGGCGGTCGCCTAAGGCCTCGCACTGACAGGGGCCTTGCAGCCGCCAATTTTGCCTGTGATCGATACTAATGTCGGCGCCATCGCATCTCTATCACCAGTTTCTCTTTCCCACCTCCCCCTCTCCCCCCCCTCTTGCATTGGCTGAATATGTCTCATGGGTGAGGAGGTGCCCTGGAAGTGGTGCTGATCACCTGTGTGAAAGATCCGTGCATTTTCTTCAGCCAATTTTCTTGCTTGAATTATTTTTCCCAATATGGGCGTGAGTGGGGCCTCATGTCTAAGTTTTGCCTAAGGCCTCACAAAGCCTAGAGCCTCCTCTGCATAAGGCTATACTGTAGTTTAGTCTTAGTATTGCTTTATGGGGGTGTCTGGGGATGCAGACACTCTTGTGGGGCTCCAGGTGCCACTGGAGGCTCAACAGCGCCTCTTAAAAAGTAGATGTTAATGGTTTCCAGAAAATATCTGTTTTGCCAATCTACACTGGTCCAGCTTAGCTGCTTCCACTCTGCACATGAACATGGCACCACTGCTATTGAGGCTGGGTTCACACTGGTACGACAAACGCTCCAACATTGGGCACCCAAGCCGATGTTTAGTTTTGGAATGTTCGCTTAATTTTCTAATGTTTAGTGGGGTCAAATCGATGTTCAGTTTTAACTATACTGACGAGAAAATTGAGGCATGGAAAATTTTTCTTGAATAAACCAAATTTTAACTTTGATTGTAGTTATCTATTGAGACAATTGTACACGTTGCATTGAAACCTGTTTAATAGATCTGGGATTCCATTCAAATACCAGGTCTAGACGACATTTTAGGGGCTTTCAAAAAATATGTAGACTCAATGATTGCAAGGGAGCACTTTGACAAATGTTTTTTTTCCCCGAATTTCTGTATAAATGAAGGAAAATCTAAGCATGTATAGCCAGCTTAAAGGGGTTGTAAAGGATTTTTTCCCCCCTAAATAGCTTCCTTTACATTAGTGCAGTCCTCCTTCACTTACCTCATCCTTCGATTTTGCTTTTAAATGTCCTTATTTCTTCTGAGAAATCCTCACTTCCTGTTCTTCTGTCTGTAACTACACACCGTAATGCAAGGCTTTCTCCCTGGTGTGGAGAAAGCCTCTTGAGGGGGGAGGGGGCAAGCAGGAGTGTCAGGACACTCTCTACTTTGCAGATAGAGAAAGGAGCTGTGTGTTAGTGGGCATTCTGACACTCCTGCTCGCCCCCTCCCCCCTCAAGAGGCTTTCTCCACACCAGGAAGAAAGCCTTGCATTACTGTGTGGAGTTACAGACAGAAGAACAGGAAGTGAGGATTTCTCAGAAGAAATAAGGACATTTAAAATAAAGTGACCAGATTTTTAAAATGAAATCCAGGGACATATTTTTTTTCTTTACTAGTAATGGCAACAATCAGCGACTCTCTGCCCATCGCCGCCCGCCTCACAGCCTCTCAAGTCTGAGGCCTCGTACACATGACAGAGGAACTCGTCGTAAATTAAACATAGTTTTCCTCGACTAGTTCCTTGTTAGGCTCGTCGAGAAACTTGTCAAGCTTTCTTTGCGTACACACTGTCAAGACCAAATCTCGTCGTTCTCAAACGCGGTGATGTACAACACGTACGACGGCAGGGGAAGTTCGATTCCACTGGCACAACCCTTGGGGCTGCTTTTGCTAATCTCATGTTACTGCGTGTTAAGTAAAAGTTTGGTAAGAGACGATTTGCACTTTTCAGTCTGTTACAGCGTGACAAATGTGCTATCTCCATTACAAACGCTACTTTTACCGAAGGTGCGCTCCCATCTCATACTTCATTCTGAGCATGCGCGGGTTTCTTAGCATACACACGATCGTGTTTCTCGTCGAAAACCAGCCCGACGAGGAACACGACAAGGAAATTGAGACTCCCGACGAGGAAAAAGAGAACTTGTTCTCTTTTTTTCTCGTCGAGTTCCTCAACAGTTTCCTCGATGAAAAACGTACACACGACCGTTTTACTCGGCAAAAAAGCTCTCCCACCAAGTTTCTTGATGGATTCTGTCGAGGAAAAGGGTCGTGTGTACGAGGCCTTACTCTTCAGGCCCCGGCTACTACTGGATGGGGAGCGGAGGAAGATCACTCCGCCAGGGAAGGCAAGGAGATAAGCAGGAGGCTGGCCAGGATTTGAGCCAAGGCAGAAGAACATGCAAGCGAAGCTGAATGGGCATGCGCCTGAAACTGAAGAAATATTCCCTCCGTTCCGACCAGCACATGATCATCAGAAAGGGGCACAGATAATGGGAAAAATACAACCCCCCTATGCTAGTAGGCACGGTGGAGCAGAGGGGGTGCAATTCAATTTTTTTTTATTTTAATTCTGCACTGACTGTCTTTGAAATTGCCCCTGCCCCCTATTAAATCCAATCTGGGGACAAAACCAGGGACAGACTTGGTCCGGGGACAGTGTCCTCAAACAAGGGACTGTCCCCTGAAACTGGCTGATGTCTGGTCACCCTAATTTAAAAGCAAAATGGAAGGATGAGGTAAGTGAAGGAGGACTGCACTAAGGTAAAGGAAGCTATTTAGGGAAAACATGTTTTTCCTTTACTACCCCTTTAAGTTTTGACTTTCTCAGAAAGTTTGGCCATCAAAGATAAAGAACACATTTCCATTAGAGTAATTGTTTTTCGGGAGGAAAAGTGATCTCCAATAGAAGCCACTCTGTTAATCTTTAACCAAGTGCAAAAGCTGCATCAGCAGACTGTAGCCAAGAGACATTTTCAAAGACAGTGCTCCACTTTCATTCAGCTTTTCAGATGATGCCTGCCACTCAGAACACCTTACAAAAAGACAGAGGAACTAATTTGTGGGGGAGACAAGAACGTGCATTAGAACAAAAGCTTGCGGAAAACCAACAACTTTTATTTCACTTAACAGACTCCTCATCCTGCATTACGTAGGCGAGCCCTGCACAACCCCTGCTAGCTTGTTATGTACGAGGACATAAGTTCTCCGTCAGTTAGTTCTGCAGGTTAGCATTATAGGATTTCAAATGTTTACCAATATCAAATTAAAAAGAGTAAAAATTGTATCCAAACTGTTATATAACGTAATTGTAATTTTATCACTACTATACAGTATATCTTTCTGTAAAGAAATCTACTCAGGAGCTTAGGAAAAAGTTCAGCTGCCATAAAGTAAAAAAAAAAAGTTCTCTTATTCCCTGTACATATAATCAGAGTTTGCGTCGGAATAAACTCAGACGGGTTTTTCTGACGGAATTCCGTTCAAGCTGTCTTGCATACACACGGACACACCAAATTCCGACAGTCAAAAACACGGTGACGTACAACACTACGACGAGCCTAGATAAATGTTCAATGCTTCCGAGCATGCGTCAAATTGTTTCAGAGCATGCATGTTTTTTTATCCGTCGGAGTTCCATACAGGCGAACATAATTTCCGATAGAATTTTTTTCAGTTGGAAAAAAAGAGAATATGTTCTCTTTCTAACTCCCTCTAAAAGTCCGATGGGGCATACACACGATCGGAATATCCGATGAAAGAATGTCAGACTTTTTCCATCAGAAATTCTGATCGTGTGTTAGAGGCATAAGGCTGCATTCACACCTGAGCGTTTTGTCGCCTGAAGCGCGACGCTCAAAAACGCTAGAGGGGAAAAAATACATTATTCCCTATGGAGATGGTTCACATCCCCACTCCAAAACGCCTGACGCCGAACGCCTGAAGCTCAAACAAGTTCCGGACCCTTTTTTGTCGCGTGAATTGGCGGTTTGGGCGTTTTTGAATGTTTGTATTTCCCATAGAAAGTAATGGAAACGCTTGATTCAAGCAACTAGCGCAACAACGAGCGTTTGCTCGCTTTAATCAATAGAACATTTCACCCAGGCAGAAGATAAAAAAAATCTACCAACATAGCAACAAGTGATGAAAAGGTGATCATTTTTCCTATTGGCTAAAATAAAAAACGTCGAACGACGCTGTATGCAAAAGCGCAAATACACATGAATACGCCGAAAGAAAAAAAACGACCAAATAAGCTACGCTCAGGTGTGAATGCAGCCTAACTGTTATGTAATGTTATGCTGTCATTATGACGTAGTAGAGGAAGTGAGCACTGATGTCATTTTTTCTGTATTAATTCTTGGACTACATAGTTGTTCCCAATTAATCCAAAACTAGTATAGAGGAACTGAAGGGTTATGCATTGGAGGTAGATCAATACAGCAGCGTTTTTATTGTCAACGTTTCGATGAAGCTCAGTCCATCTTTCTCAGGACAGCTGAGAAGCAGCTGATCCCATTATTGGAAGGAAATAAATAAAGCTGAAAAAGATAAAAAAAATAACTCAGTAGTAAAAAAACTCTAACTAATACAAGAAAATAATTTTTCTTAGAGTACCACTTAGACCCATTTCACACTGGGTCGCTTTGCAGGCGCCTTAAACCCATAAAAAAAGCATCTGCAAAGCGACCTGAAACAGCCGCTGCTGTATCTCATATACGCTACGCCGACGTAAGTTAGAGAGGCAAGTGCTGTATTCACAAAGCACTTGCATCCTAAGTTACGGCGGCGTAGCGTAAATGTGCCGGCGTAAGCGCGCCTAATTCAAATTGTGAAGAGGTGGGCGTGTTTTATGTAAATAAAGCATGACCTCACGTAAATTACGTTTTTAACGAATGGCGCATGCGCCGTCCGTGGACGTAACCCAGTGCGCATGCTTCAAATTAAGCCACAAAGACTCATTGCTTTCGACGTGTGCGTAAATTACGGCCAGCCCCATTCACGGACGACTTCTGCAAACGACGTAAAAATTTAAAAATTTGACGCGGTTCCGACGTCCATACTTAACATTGGCTGCGCCATCTTTTTGGTGGTTTATTTTTACACCTGAAAACGCCTTACGTAAACGGCGCATCTTTACTGCGACGGGCAAGCGTACGTTCATAAATAGGCGTATCTCGCTGATTTCCGCATTCTAGGCATAAATCAGCGTACACGCCCCTAGCGGCCAGCGTAAATAGACAGCTAAGACACGACGGCGCAGGCGGTCGTATCTTAGCAACATTTAAGCGTATATTCAATTTGAGGATACGCTTAAATATACGACGGCGCAGATTCGGAGTTACGACGGCGTATCTACTCATACGCCGGTGTATAACTCTACCTGAATCTGGCTATATGTGATTTTAAACAAAATGCATAATTTATCAAATACGTACTGAAAATGAATATAAAGCTGTCTGTTACAAATATTAACTACCGTAATTTAAAATGTGCCTTCTCGCTTATTTTTGTTACTGCAAAGTTGGTCTTGCTTTTATTGTGTTTCAGCAAAATTGAATTTTGAAATTAACAGATGATGGATTAGGTCTCCTCATGCTTTTAATTATCATAGTCTGATACAATAAGCAAGTCCCCTGTGAAACTGTAATAGAAAATGTACAGTGATATCATCATGCTGAATTCAGGCCTTGATTGCTGTCATCAAGTGATCATAGAGGTCTGAATATTGATCTGGTGTTATTTACATTCTAATGTTCAATTTTTGGTGTCCTTGAGAAGTTTTCTCATATACAGTATATTACATTTGCAGCACTTATCCCGAAGGACCTGCTGGATGTGTCGGGTCCTCTGTTCCTGTGAACAGCTCTGCACGCTCTAACACACCTAGCTGGGCTGACAATAGCAACTGCAAATACCAGTACGTGTGTCTATAGATACAGATGTATATCCTCAAATACAGATACGCCAGAAATTACACAAAACCGTTTACGTTAAGTAGTAGCAAAGTATATTACAAATAGATAAGTGTTAAAAAGTACTATGCAGTGATGGTTTAGCAAGAAAAAGATAATATACCACTATAATGGTTCATAATTAGAAGATATACCACAGTGGTTAAACAAATCACAAAATGAACTGCAAGCAACTCAAAAAAACGGCAAACAGTGATAATGCAACAGCTGAACAGTTTAGTTAACAGGCAAACAGTGAATGTTTAATAACCCACCTCTTTCTTAAACTAGCACTGGCTAGTCTAACTAAGGGGAGGACCTATAGCTGATCGTCACCACAAAAGTCAGCAATCAGTAGTAGTAGTACTAGACCTTCTGCTAGCCAGCTCGTTGGGGCCCAAGAATTTGTACTGGAGCGCTCGGGGCAGTGTTCCTTTTAAAGTTTATGCATATAAAGTTAGTGTTCCTAGCCGGAAAATCTGTCCTTCTGCTAGTAAACTGTAGCGTATAGGTGGCCAGCGATTGCTCACCAGTTCTTTGTAAGCAGAGGTTCTCTATCCACCCACCATGCAAAGGGGTACCTACCTCTGATGATGTCCTCAACGTCTGGCTTTTTAATGGTATAGCAGGCTCCCCATGGTCCTGGCCACATTCCAAAGCTCCAGAATAGCATCTGCACGGCCTCCACTGCTCTCAGGAAGGGATCGCCCGCTCACTGTCTCTGCTTTAATAAAAGTGTTTCAGTCTTTCTCAGTCCTGGTTTCTCAGTCCTGGTTTCCTCTCTCAGCCCGGAAAGATTACTCCAGGTCCTATCCTTGAAGTGGTTCTAGAGGCAGATGGTTCACTACCTTAATGCATTCTCTTAATGCGTGGAAGCTTTGAACTTCCAGGGCCGCCCACGTCGCCGCGTCATCGTCGCGGCGATGGCGCGGCCACGTCCCCGCGTATTGTTTACACATGGATTTCTGTCTGATGGTGTGTACAACCATCAGACAGAAATCTCCGGGCGGACATGTCCGCTGAAAACGGTCCGGCGGACCGTTTTCAGCGAACAGTCCGCCCGTCTGTACGAGGCCTTAGTGTATTCTCAAAATGAGATACACTTAAATCTAGCTAAGATACGATGGCCTGCGCCGTCGTATCTTAGCTTTCTATTTAGGCCGGGCGCTAGGGGCGTGAACGCTGATTTACACCTAGAATGTGTAAATCAGCGAGATACGCCTATTCACGAACGTATGATTGCCCGTCGCAGTAAAGATACGCCTTTTACGTAAGGCGTTTTCAGGCGTAAAGTTAGTCCAACAAAAAGCTGGCCTAGCCAATGTTAAGTATGGACGTCGGTCCTGCGTCAAATTTTGAAATTTTTACGTCGTTTGCGTAAGTCGTCTGTGAATGGGGCTGGGCGTAATTTACGTTCACGTCGAAACCAATAAGTCTTTGCGGCGTAATTTGGAGCATGCGCACTGGGATATGTCCACGGACGTCGGTCATGATTCATTTGCATAAAACACGCCCACCTTTTCACAATTTGAATTAGGCGCGCTTAGGCCAGCACATTTACGCTACGCTGCCATAACTTAGGACGCAAGTGCTTTGTGAATACAGCACTTGCCTCTCTAACTTACGGTGGCGTAGCGTAAATAAGATACACTACGCCGGCTCAAACATACGCCGCCCTACGTGAATCCAGCTATCTGTTTACAACACATTCAGGGTAGTCAGGTTGTACAGGTAATGGTCGTAACTGGCAAAGTGCAATATTTTACCAGCTAAACCTTGTTCAGTTTACTGTAGCCAGACCAGTGAAAGGTGAATTCTGGTTGAGTGCTATGGGTTACTGCATGTTGTACTGTATATTCTTTTTTTACCATAAAGGGAATTCTAGCTTGTAGGCCAGGTCATTTTTCACACTACATTGTTTTGCACTAGATGCTCCAAAGCAATGGTCTCCAAACTTTGCTTGTCTTTATCCGGCCCTTGGGGCACTATTCCTTCCACTAATACGAGACACTATACCATCTGACACCAACATTTGGGTACTATTCCTCCCATTGACACCAATATTGGGGCACTATTCCCCACTATGATGCCAACCATGGAGCACTGTTTTTCCCACTGATACCACATATGCCGTATTTACTCCCACTAATGCCAGGAAAATTTCCACTTAGACTAGCCACAGTTCTGCCCTCCTAAAATCTGAAGGACAATAAACCGCCCTTAGTTTAGAGACCCCTCTCTAAAGAATACAAAATAGTGCATTTAACCGTAATAGGATACCTAATAAGATACCAAATAAGATACTAAGCTATAATTACAGCAGCTGTGGTTCTGTGCAGTGTGTGAACATGGTCATAAAGTGACCACACATCTAAGATGTGCAGATGTGGTCAAGCCTTTCCAAGATTTTTCTTTAAAAATGCTTCACTTTATGTAAATAGGACCCAGTAAAGAGCACTTTTTTTTGTTTAAGGGGGGAGTGGTGGTGTGGGCATTATATTTCCTCTGAGATTAACTGTAGAGGTTCATTGGTACTCACCCACTCCAGTTAGAAACTGGCAGAATGTACTCGCGTATCAAATGTACTGCTTTAATTTCCCTGATGATAGGAAATTGACCACTAGATGGAATGGACAATAGCAAGGGACAACACCATGGAATACTTTTTGGGTTTCCATTTATCGATAAACATCTTGTCATTATTCATAAACATGTCCTATAAATCATAAAGAAGTTACATCATTCTACTCATCCCGTTCCCCATAATAGATCTGTACACATCTCCTGGGGTTCATTTTGATCAGGGAACTTTCCAGTTTAACCAAACCCATAATAAAAACGATAAAACTTTTAAGCTCAGATTCAATTTCAAGTACATTTTCAATGATAAATATGTTATCAATACACTATAGATTGTCCATGTTTCTTTTTGTGCATACAGTGCTGTGAAAAACAACTTGCCCCCTTCCTGAATTTAAATTTTTATGCATATTTGTTACACTTAAATACAAATCATCAAACAAATTTTAATATTACACAAGGATAACCCGAGTAAATAAAAAATGTAATTTAAAAAAAATATTGATTTCATTTATTAAGGGGAAAAAAGCTGTCTAATCCTGCCTGGCCCTATGTGAAAAAGCAATTGCCCCTAAACCCAATACCTGGTTGTGCCACCCTTAGGCCTCGTACACACAACCATTTTCCTCAACAGAATCCATCAAGAAACGGTCGTGTGTATGTTTTTCACCGAGAAAACTGTCGAGGAACTCAACGAGAACAAGTTCTCTTTTTCCACGACGGGAGTCTCAATTTCCTCGTCGTGTTCCTCGTCGGGCTGGTTTACGACGAGAAACACGATCGTGTGTATGCTAAGAAACCCGCGCATGCTCAGAATAAAGTATGAGACGGGAGCGCACCTTTCGGTAAAAGTAGCGTTTGTAATGGAGATAGCACATTTGTCACGCTGTAACAGTCTGAAAAGTGCAAATCGTCTCTTACAAAACTTTTACTTAACATGAAGTAACATGAGATTAGCAAAAGCAGCCCCAAGGGTTGTGCCAGTGGAATCGAACTTCCCCTGCCGTCGTACGTGTTGTACGTCACCGCGTTTGAGAACAAGGAGATTTGGTCTTGACCGTGTGTACGCAAAGCAAGCTTGTCAAGTTTCTCGACAAGCCGAACAAGGAACTCGTCAAGGAAAACGATGTTTCATTTACGAGTTCCTCGGTCGTGTGTACGAGGCCTTAGTGGCAACAACTGCTACCAAACATTTTCATTAACTGGCAATGAGTCTTTTTTTTTTGGCCCACTCTTGATAGCAGTTGTTGCCGCCAAGGGTGGCACAACCAGTTATTAGGTTTAGGGGGGCAATTACTATTTCATGGCACTGAAGTTACATGATTAATATGATTTAAAAAATAATGGCGTTCATACAGTTCAACCTCTTTTCCCCTTGACCAGAAAATGGTAATTTCATTTGTCTTATTTATTTTTTTGTAGTCCACAGCCTGTATTCAGCTCTGTGGTTTGGTTTGTCCTCCCTCTACCTCTGCTCTCTAGAGTCACATTTGTATTTTCTCAATGCAAACTTTGCATAAGAAAATAAGTTGGGTTGTCCCTGCTGTTGGGAAGATCAAGCGAGTCCTCATAGGCGTATTTCAGCATGAGTACCTGCCTATGCTCGTGTATATGTGCATATTTTTGCTCACAGAATTGTCCACTGTCGTACATGTGTGCAGGCGCATGCGGCTCTGTATATTACTGTATATACTATTTTCTTTATTTAGGGCTGAGACCCGAGATATCTTCAACTATACTCCTGTGACCTGTGATTCTAAATCTTATGCTTATCTCCATGGTTTTGCAATGGTTTTTCACAGAGTAGCCCTGATTTTCTCTTCTTGGCTCCCCTGCCAGCCCTCCTGGCTCCTCCCCCTGCTAAGTGCCACTTTGGGGGAACTCATAGTAGCTTGATCCTGAATCACTTCGACGCATGCGAGGGATGGCGGCCGATCGGACATGTACGGTGAGTCTGTACAGACGACCGAACATGTCCGACGGACAGGCTTCCAGCAGACATGTTTCTTAGCATGCTAAGAAACATTTGTCCGCTGCAAAACGGTCGGCTGGACAAATGTCCGCTGGAAACCTGTCCGGTCGGCCGTACACACGACCGAACATGTCTGCTGAAACTGGTCCGCGGACCAGTTTCAGCAGACATGTTCAGTCGTGTGTACAAGGCCTTAAAGATACGACAGCATAGATTCAGAGTTACAACGGCGTATCTAGTTATAAATTTGTTTCTCATTAAAGCAGAACATAACTGTATCTGAGCAGCACAAGCCGAAAACGATATTTAACCCTTCCGCTACCAGACACATGTTTGCATTTTTTGTAGGGCTGTTACTGATTAAAATTTTCGTGTTCGATTAATTTTTTTTTTTTTTTAAATCAATTAATCGACTAATTTTGATTAATTATAACGCACATACATTTTTCGGATCACCACCATATATAGTCTCCACTGTAATATCCACAGACATCTCCCCCACTGTAATATCCACAATCACCCCACTGTAATATCCACAGACATCTCCCCCACTGTATAGGAAGATTAGTGCTTGCTTAGTCTTACCAGAGAAGCCGGCCAAACACGAGCAGTTAAGGCCGGGTGATGACTTCAGAGCGCCGCTCTAGGCTCACCTACGCCGCCACCGGGTGGATCAAGATGAGTGGCCACTACTTTTTGCATGAAAATTTATTTGTTTTTTTGTTAAAGGAACACTAAAGGTTCGTTTTTTATTAGATCAATTGATTTCTGTAAGCTAGAGCATTTAAATATCACTTACCTCGTTTTTCCTTTTGACCTCCAAAATACAGTAATCTAGGTTTGAAAATGCCATTTCCTGTCTCTCCTCTTCTTGCTTTCCACCAGCATCTGAGCCGTTTTGCATGGTGGAAAGCAGAATGTGCTCACCCCCTCCCTATGACTACAGCCCTGCGTGAAGATGCTCTCTTATTCCTCACAGGCATGGAGGCTAAGCCTAATGGGAACTGTAGTTCCCATTAGGCCGTGATGTAGCAAGAATGAATGCGCACCGCAAACCAGGAAGTCAGTGAGAATAACGATTCAGGAGTGCTGGAGGTGAATAAAACACCTCGATTTCAACAGGTATCAAACTAGTTATAATGCAAAACATTACCTTTTACTTTATCAGCTACTGTCAGACTTTAATTTAAGAGGAAAATATTTTTGTCTTTACAACCCCTTTAAGCTTGTTTACTTTATTCAGACTTTGTGTATGTCATATGTATGAGGCCATCAGATTTAAAAAAAAAAATAAAGTACAAATATTCATTGCTTTGCTGTAACAACAGTTAAAATCTGTTTTGTTTTTTTGTTTTTTATTTTTTTGCTAGATAATTACTTAGAACCCCAAAACATTATATATTTTGTTTTAGAAAAAATACACCTTTTTTAATAAAAAAATAAGAAAACTGTAAAGTTAGCCCAATTAGCGCAACAATTTATGAAACACACTATTTCAGTAAAAATAAATAAATACACTAAAAAGTTAATTTTAAGGCACAGAAAGGCAATAAATTACCAAATTGTTGGTAATATTTAAAAGATGAGGTTGCACCGAGTAAATAGATGTCCAACATCAAACCTTAAAATTGCGTGTGTGAAATGGAGACAAATTTCAGTACGCTATACTTTTCAAGGGTGGCGTTTTAAATGTCACTACAGGTCATAATTTTTTAGTTAATCATGAATAATGATCCTAGAATTATTGCATATATATATATATATATATATATATATATGTTACATGTTTATCGCAACTGATGTTTTCGCGTGTAGGATCCCCTGACCCATGCATTCAGGTTGGTACATGCATGTACTTGGGGGGTGAGTGGGTCTCTCAAATTTGGGGGGGGGGGGTTTCTTGGGTGTTACAACTTTAATATTTTTTTTTGCTAAAAAAAAATCATCACATGGTATGATTTTTTTGGTGACAGGTTCTCTTTATTGAGACTTCACTGGTCTGAAAGACCCCTGATATCTCACCTGTCCCCTAATGAAAACGAATAGATCGCATATCGTGATTCACTAGCATCTTCAGTTATACTCATTGGGGGAAAGTGTGACGAATGCCTTGTACACACAATTAGAATTTCCGTTGGAAAAAGTCAGACGCAATTTTTTCATCGGATATTCCGACCGTGTGTGTGCCCCATCTGAGTTTTTCCATCGGAAATTCCAACGGACTTAGAAGTTTTTTTTCATCGGAAAAAAAGAGAACGTGTTATCTTTCTATCAGAAATTCCGTTCATCTGTATGGAACTCCGACAGGAGAATAAAATACGCATGCTCAGAATCAAGTCGACGCATGCTCGGAAGCATTGATCTTGATTTTTCTCGGCTCGTCGTAGTGTTGTACGCCACCTCGTTTTGGGCGGTTGGAATTTGGTGTGACAGTGTGTATGCAAGACAGCTTGAAGGGAATTCTGTCAGAAAAATCTATCGGAGTTTATCCCAACGGAAATTACGATTGTGTGTACGGGGCATAAGTGTGCTTTTACACTCACAGCGCCCGAGCGGCGGCGGTAGAGCGCCGCTATTTTTATTTATTTATTGCAGGGGTGGCTTTTTTTCAGGTGCTTTACAAGTGCTATTTTTTGCACTTGTAAAAAAATGCCTCTAGTGTGAAAGGGGTCTTAGACCCGAAAGTGATAGAAGTAAAAGAAAGGGGCGATCAATGAATGGACGTTCATTGATCTTCCATCCCTCTACCTGGCGGCACATGCCATGCTGGTTCTGGGTTCGCCAATGGGCATGTGGAACCCAGACAACCAGGCAGGGGCAAAGAAGAGGGGGGCCTGCCGTTACTGGAGTGTGTCGAAGCGATCCAGAGTATCGTTTCCTTCTCACATCCAACAGTCAGCTTGTCACATTTACATACACAGCAGACAAGGCAGAAAATTCAAAGTAACTTTTCTGAAACTTAAAAGTGTGATGCCACAAAAAGTTTTAAAGTGACTATAGTGATCCTGACAGCACAAGGCATTTTTTTTATTTCCATGGACCGCATACCCCTTATCCCACTAACAATGCCCACAGAACACGTGCACAAGCCCATTCCTCTTCTCCTCTCGCCTTAAAGTATCTGAGACATATTTGAATTCTAAATCGGTTTCCAAAGCCATTTAAAGAAACATGTAAGGATGCTGTCTTTGAACACAGTTAATGAAAGTAACCCCAAAAATTCATTTTAAATAGATGGGAGTAGTTAGAAGCCCAGTCGGCAATTTATGGCGTTCATTACAATCCTGCTGAAGTAGGTAATGTAATGGACTATTACTTTTATCATCATTTTAATCCCTCGGAATCACTGAGAGCTGCTACTTGGCATCATTTCATAAAGGAGTGAGGCAACATTCTAGAGCACTGCTAAGTTGGATGACCATTCTCCTACATTCCATTATGGGAAGTATCCAACCAAAATAAGACGACCCATCAGGGAATACATAATTAATTGAAATCTATATTTAAACCCATATGTGAACGTTTCTTGGGATATGAGCAGCCATTCACAATACCTGGCGACTCATAAACAGGCTGCGCTACATAGTGATATTGTGCTTAGAAACTGACAGGCCAAAGTATCTAAAGGCTAAAGGGAATTTTCAAGTACCGCTCTGACTCTAAAGCTCATTACTATGCTAAAAAGTTGAGAGCGATTGTTCAGTCTACCAAGTTGATCCAGACTCAGTTTCTGCACAGGATCGATCTATTACACCCTACAAAGACTATGGGCCAGATAATGGTACAATTGCGGACGTGCAACGTAACCCGTTTACGTTACACTGCCGCAAGTTTTCAGTGTAAGTGCCTGATCCACAAAGCACTTACCTGTAAACTTGCGGCGGTGTATCGTAAACACATCCGGCGCAAGCCCGCCCAATTCAAATTGGGCATCTACCATTTAAATTAGGCGCGCTCCCGCGCCGGACGTACTGCGCATGCTCAGTTTAGAAATTCCCGCCGTGCTTTGCGCGATGTGACATCATTTTTTAGAACGGCGACGTGCGTAGCGTCCATTCGTGTTCCCGGACGTCTTACGCCAAAACAAAAAAAATGTGAAAGTCGACCCGGGAACGACGGCCATACTTTAACATGGCTTGACTAAAGTTAAGCCATGTTAAAGCAGGTGTAACTTTGCGACGGGAAAAAATTACTAGCGACGACGTAACGAACGCAAAAACCATCGTGGATCGTTGTAAATGCTCATTAGCATACCCGACGCAGGAAAACAACGCAAACTCCACCCAGCGGCGGCCGAAGTATTGCATCCTAAGATCCGACAGTGTAAGTCAATTACACCTATCAGGTCTTAGGGCTATCTACGCGGAACTGATTCTATGAATCAGCCGCATAGATAGGACAAGAGATACGACGGTGTATCAAGAGATACGCCGTCGTATCTATTCTGTGAATCTGGCCCTAAGATCTATTCTAATCTTCCCTCCACATACACTATATTATCAAAAGTATTGGGACGCCTGCCTTTACACGCATATGAACTTTAATGGCATCCCAGTCTTAGTCCGTAGGACTGTCGTTGTGGACAGCCTTCCCAGAAGAGTTGAAGCAGTTATAGCTGCAAAGGGTGGGCCAACTCAATATTGAACCCTACAGACTAAGACTGGGATGCCATTAAAGTTAATGTGCGTGTAAAGGCAGGTGTCCCAACACTGCTGGTAATATAGTGTATCTTCAATGCAGTGTTGATACTGGTATATATTTACAGATCTCTTATGCCGCGTACACACGATTGGTTAAACCGATGAGAATGGTCTGATGGACCGTTTTTATCGGTCAAAACCGATCGTGTGTGGGCGCCATCGGTTAGTTAACCATCGGTTAAAAAAAAGCCAACTTGTTTTAAAACTAACCGATGGATTCCTAACCGATAGGACAAAACTGATCGTTAGTACACGACCATCGGTTAAAAATCCACGCATGCTCAGAATCAAGTCGACGCATGCTTGGAAGCATTGAACTTCGTTTTTTTCAGCACGTCATTGTGTTTTACGTCACCGCGTTCTGACACGATTGTTTTTTAACCGATGGTGTGTAGGCGCGACGGACCATCAGTCAGCTTCATCCGTTAACCGATGAAAACTTTCTCATCGGATGGACTGATCGTGTGTACGCGGCATTAGTCTTGCCCACAGATACAAAACTTCTGGTCGCAAATAAAAACTACAATTGTAACATGAATATTTTCTTACAGTCAATCCTTTGTACAATTGAGTAGCAACACTGATGTAGCTTTTTCCCATCCCCTAAAACTTTAGATATTTTACCTCCTGTATTATACAAAAGCAAAAAATGTTCTAAAATAAAAAAAAGGCTTTGATACCATCCTAGCTTTCCACACGGAAATCAACACTTACCAGTACTTTGACCCTGTATAAGTCTATAAATAGAAATTGTCCACAAAATTTCAATAAAGTTTGGACTCTATGGCCCTCCCCTCTTTACCAGTCTGTATTCATTCCCTGTGTACGCTAAAGTCATTGTATCTATGCATTTTTCTTGTTTCACTCCTTTTAAAATAATTAAAACCCTTTCCCTTAAAAAAAAATAAAAAAAAAGTATAATGTTACGTTAGTTTAAGTTTTTTTTCACATAACAGACACAAATGCTGTGAGTTGATTGTTCTAGAAGCATTAATTGAAAACTGAACTCTGGAAATTGTGTCTAAAAAGAAGGTTGTGAGTTGGCAAAGCAGCGGTCACACATTTTGCCTGAGGTAGGAGGTAGCTCTGTAGCTGATCTTTCCCCATCACTGACCATGCCTTGCTCTGTATGTCTCTATGTGGAGATGGTCGTTTTCATAAAGGGGGGGCTTTGCTTTCTTATGCCAGAGCCTCCAGCGGAGGTGTAAATCTTTCAGGCGACTGCTTACACACAATGTTTCTAAACATACATTATTACATAGCTAATGTTGACTTTTTGAGTTTGTGTCTACTTTAACTGGTTCTTGCCTAGCCTATAGCGAGATGATGCCGGCGGGAACCTCTCATTGATCGTGTGGTCATCATATGACGTCTTCCTGGCTCATGCCCCACGCACGGCCGCAGGGCTGTATAATTGGTCACCAGCTGCGTCCACCGGACACAGCTGATGACTGATCAGTGTACCGGCCCGCTGCCGGTACCATGTGACCGCTGTAACCAATCTCAGCAGGTCACGTGACAGTTGTAAACAATGGATGGCTTCCTTTTAAGCCATCCATTGTATACAATTGTGTTGCTAGCTGTGATGGGTCAGTGTGATCACATGGTACAGATTGGGCCAATCCCAGCCCATCTGTACCATGTGATTAGCTCTGGTCAATCACAGCTAATCATAACAAAACAGACTGAATGAATCGACTTCATTCAGTAAAATGCTTGCATATAGAGCAAATTCATTGCTCTATGCAAACATAATGTGTAAAAAAATAAAAAAAATACTGATCACTTCTCCAGAGTAGTACAATCTTACTATGGTACAATTATACTGCTCTGGTCAAAGTGTTTAAAAAAATCATTAAAAAAAAGAAAAAATATATATAAAAAATAAATAAATAAATAAAAAACTAAAATGTTTTGCTTTCTGTAAAAGCAGCAACTCCTGTCATATGCAGAGTGATATCAAATGCACTCTACCTGGGACAGCAATAGCTGGCGATACCTGAATTGAAGTCTATTAGAAAAGCCACAGGTGCACTGCGCTGCACCCTCGGTGTGGGTAAACCACAGCGCATCAGCGTGAAAGCAGCCTTAGGCCACTTTGACACGATCAGTCTAACCCAATCGGACCCCCTGGTCACCTCTTTTGAGCCACAGATGTAAACGGACTTGTGGTCATATACCTACCTACCTCCAAATCAATCTGATAAAGGGGGGATCCATCCCATTCCATCTGGGCAGATCGGATCAGAGGGCCCATAGAGTGGAGTAGGCCGCGTCCATGTCCTCTCTGCATTTGCAGAGTGGACATGGACCTGTCATCAGCCCCCTCCGCTCATTGTGGCCTGCGACCAGTTACCAAGCCACTTAAGTGGCCCTCGCTCTTCAAAAGTTTGGCCACCCCGGGGCTAGGCCCTCATATAGGTATCAAAAGTTGTATGCAATTCTGCTTTCATGGAAATCAATGTTACACTCTAAAAAATTGCCCATAAAACATGGATATGCAAGACTACAATGCAGTCAACAAAAAGAGCTGAATTGTAAAAAAAACTAAATAGAATTCCTGTGTAAAGTGATTGTAAAGGCTTCCTTCTTTTTAAATAAAAAACATGTTAAACTTACCTATGGGGGCACACCTGCAGGCTCACTCCTGAGATGGGCTGTGTGCATCTATAGACAAACATAGTGCAGCTGAACCCTGCAGAAGTAAAAAACAAAGATAAATGAAGATTTGAGAACATAGCTAACATAGCTCCCAACTGTCCCTGATTTCAAGGGTACTGTCCCTGATTTCAAGGGACTGTCCCTGATTTGGAGAAATGTCCCTCTTTCCCCCTCATTTGCCCCTTATTTTGGTCTGATCTATAATGCTGTTTTTTTGTTAAAGAGCATGGTGGCAAGAGCATGGCGGCTTGCAAAACACAGGTATTTAAAGTGATCTCTGTATATTTTTAGTTAAAAAAAAAAACATGTTATACTTACCTGCTCTGTGCAGTGGATTTGCACAGAGCAGCCCAGATCCTCCTCTTCTCGGGTCCCTCTTCATTGCTCCTGGTCCCTCCCTCCTGTTGAGTTCCACCACAGCAAGTAGCTTGCTGTGGGGGCACCCGATCCAAGCCACAGCTCCATGTGTCCATTCAGACACAGAGCCGTGGCCCGGCACCGTCCTCTTGCTTTCCTCATTGGCTCACTGATTTTGATTGACAACAGCGGGAGCCATTGGCACTGCGCTGCTGTCTCAGCCAATGAAGAGGGGTGTCCCGGATAGCCAAGCCTCTAATGCAAAATTGCTGGATCTAGATGGACCTCAGGTATGTATTAGAGGGGCTACTGCACACAGAAGGCTTTTTATCTTAATGTAAAGAATGCATTAAGATAATAAAACCTTCTGCCTTTACAACCACTTTAGGGGGAACTAAACCCATTGATTTAACTATTTAACAAAACAGTTCAGTTCAAGGCATGCCCTGAATGAGAATGGTCACGGTTGCTTGTGCTCTCGACTGAACTGTCATGACAGTAATGGTGTTATGGCACCAGCCATTTGATATCACATGTACAGCACCATGGCAACTGCAGATTAAAGCGGATGTGCGCTCAAAAAAAAATATTAAAAGCCAGCAGCTACAAATACTGCAGCTGCTGACTTTTAATATTAGGACACTTACCTGTCCTGGAGTCCAGCGGCGTCCGCAGAAGAGGACGAGCGGTCGCTCGTCACCCTGCTGCTCCCCCCCTCCATCCACGGTGAGGGAACCAGGAAGTGAAGTGCTCCGGCTTCACTGCCCGGTTCCCTACGGCGCATGCGCGAGTCGCGCTGCGCCCGCCGATTGGCTTACACGCTGTGTGCTGGGAGCCGAGTGTTCCCAGCACACAGACGGGAAGTCAGGAAAAACCCGTCTTTTGCCCGTGACGTGTGGCCAGAAGTGGGTGCAGAAGTGGGTGCAAATACCTGTCTTTAGACAGGTATCTGCACCCCCCTCCCCCCTGAAAGGTGTCAAATGTGACACTGGAGAGGGGTAGGGTGGCGATCAGCGCGACTTCACTTTAGGGTGGAGATCCGCTTTAAATAGAGGCCAAGATGGCAGCTTCCCTAGCTGTAAAGCATAGGAGGGTGTAGTTCCACTTTAACCGATTGCCGTCTGGCTCACGCTTATATACGTCAGCAAAATGGCATGGCTGGGAAAAAAAATGTATGGGTACGTTGTTACCTTTAAGAGCCGCCAGATGCGCACACCCGCGGCACTGCGGGCGACCCGATTTTTAGGGCCAGATTAAGAACATCATGGGCCTGGTGCTGAGATTTTTAAATAAATAATTAATAAATATATATACAAACTATTTTTTGTTATAACAAATTAAATTAAAGAGAGAGAGAGAGAGGATGAGAGAGGGGCGAGGGGTAAGGGAGGGAGGATAAGAGAGAAAGGGGGGATGAGAGAGAGAGGATGGGCATGAGCATGCAAGGGAATGACATCAACGCAGCCCAACCGAAGGCACAGAATTGTCAGAATCGACCTGGGTAGCAAGGGGTTAATTACCATAAGTAATATACAAATAATTATTATAAGCACTGTGAGCTCATCCTCTCAGTGTGCTGCTGCAGAGTGTGTCAGCTTGTATTTAAACTGGCTGCTCTGTATGTAGCTTCTGACAGGCAAGCAGCCCCGTATCTCCGGAACCATAAATGATAGAAGCCCCATATTTTGACCAGTGGTGGGGTGGGTCTTCAGCTACATACACAAATGTGGGATCGTTTTTTTTTTTGTGATTTTTTTTTTCTTTTTGGGCAAATGGGCCTATCTTGAGGAAGGGGACTGGAGCTGCAGCTCCAATAGCCCCTATGTTAATCTGGCCCTGCCTGATGTATAAATGTCACTGGTCAATGGTCCCAAAAATGTGTCAAAAGTGTCCGATCTGTCCACCAAAAGTGTCCGATCTGTCCACTGCAATGTCACAGTACAGCTAAAGATTGAAGATCACAGCTATTACTAGTAAAAAAATATATATATATATTTTTTTTAAATGCCATAAATTGTTACCAAAGTTGTAGACGCTATAACTTTTGCGTAAACCAATCAATATACGCTTATTGTGATTTTTTTTAACCAAAAATATGTAGAAAAATACAAATTGGCCTAAACTGATGAAGATTTTTTTTTAAACATTTTTGTAGATATTTATTATAGCAAAAAATAAAAAATTGTCACCATTTTTTTGGTTTATAGCGCAAAAAATAAAAACCGTAGAGGCGATCAAATACCGCCAAAAGAAAGCTCTATTTGTGGGGAAAAAATTACGCAAATTTTGTTTGGGTACAGCATCGCATTACCGCGCAATTGTCAGTTAAAGCGACGCAGTGCCGAATTGTAAAAAGTGCTCTGGTCAGGAAGGGGGTAAAATCTTCTGGGGCTGAAGTGGTTAAATATATGGCAGATCTTCTTTTTTTTTAAAACCAATAAAAGTAAAACAGCGCAACAGCTGCATTATTTTCTGTGCGCTCATGACAATAACAGCAGTTAAATTAGGATTGGGACAGGTTTTCTTCAAGAAGCAAACAACCAATCCATACAAGCAATAGCAGGACTGCTGACAAAGAAGTAAATGGAAAGTAGTTCAGAAAGTAGTACAAATGTTAGAAAATACATTTTGAGGCCCAGATTCACGTAGGGAGCGCATATTTGTGAGCGGGCGTAACGCATCCTATTACGCTACGCCTCCGCAACTTTGACAGACAAGTGCAGTATTCACAAAGCAAAGTTGCGGTGGCGTAGCGTAAATAGGCAAGCGTAAGCCCGCCTAATTCAAATATGGAACATGTGGGCGTGTTTTATGTTAATTTCTTGTGACCCCACGTAAATAACGATTTTTACGAACGGCGCATGCGCCCCTAGCGGCCAGCGTAAATATGCATTTAAGATACGACGGCGTAGGAGACTTACGCTGGTCGTATCTTAGAGAAATTCTGGCGTATCTGATTCTTTGAATCAGGCGCCAAGATACGACGCCTCACACTCAGAGATACGACGGCGTATCTGGAGATACGCCGCCGTATCTCCTACGTGAATCTGGGCCTGAGTTTATAGGTTATGACAAGCAAACACAATGTGAAGCATTATCTCTGATTTCCAAAATGTATACACCTCCCCAACTTCCCGATAAACTACAAGCCCAATAAATTAGGGAGATGCTTGCATCCTGCCCCTCATCTTTGCAAAGTTCTACCATAGACATGCATATACCAAGTGGATTCAACTAAGGTAACGTAATACTAATCATTTATGGCTAATTGGGCCTTTTAGAGATTAAACTGACAGTAATGAATGAATAACATCCTCCTAATATGCTTTTTCCATTTGGCTCCATCCTGAAAATTTCTTTCTCCTTCTCCACTTTCACAAGGGTGGGTGCCAGAACTTTCAGCTTATTCATACAATATCTTTAGAATGCAGCCTAATGTGCTCTGTTTACAATAAATGCCAAGCGGTCAGTCGTTAATTGGCCACACTGCCTGTGTTACATTAGGTGGTTGGAAGGTTAATGCAACTCCATCTTGCAAGCAGTTAGCTCTGCCCAAATCCGCGTGGGACGCGTCAGTGTTTAAGTAAACATGCATATATATCCGCATTTGTCAAAATATTGATCGGCTGTAAAAATAACAGAGTTGATTTATTTCTTCTCTGGGTGAGACAGACAAGTGTGCAAATCAGCCAACTAGTATTCAATACGTTTAAGAAACAAAGCAAATCCCAAGGTAAATGGGTTACATGGACTTAAACCAGAGTTTAGCATCTCTTTAACCTCTTCGGGCCGACAACCTCCTGGCCCTTTAAGGCCTCGTACACACGATAGGTTAACCAGAGGACAATGGTTTGATGGACCGTTTTCATCGGTCAAAAACGATCGTGTGTGGGCCCCATAGGTTATTTAAACATCGGTTAAAAAAAAGCCAACTTGCTTTAAATTTAACCGATGGATTCCTAACGGATAGGTCAAAACCGATCGTAAGTAGGCACAACCATCGGGTAAAAATCCACGCATGCACGAATCAAGTCGACGCATGCTTGGAAGCTTTGAACTTTGTTTTTTTCAGCACGTCGTTGTGTTTTACGTCACCGCTTTCTGACACGATCGGTTATTTAACCGATGATGTGTGGGCGTGATGGACCATCAGTCAGCTTCATCGGTTAACCGATGACAATGGTCCTTCAGACCGTTCTCATCGGATGGACTGATCGTGTGCACGAGGCTTAAGAGTTCTAAAAGCCGGGAGGCAGAGGTGGGCATTTAGGTCATGTGACCGCTGTGATTGGCTGTCACAGCGGTCACATGATCGGAAAGCTTCTGATCGCTCTTAGGCCTCGTACACACGGGCAAGAATCTCGTCAGGAAAAAAAACAGTCGTTTTCCCCGACGAGATTCTTGGAAAGAAACTCTTGCCGTCCGAGTGTACAGACTCTCGTTTCAAAAGAACCACGGTTCTCTTGAAAGGAAAGAACGCGGTGACATCATCGCGTACAAAGAGCATGCGCTCGTCACATTCGATGCCTTCTCCACCATCTTGTTTCATCCTACCTATGCCGTGGAAACTACCGCGCATGCGTCAAAGTCATTTCGAGCATACGCGGGTTTCCACAGCGACAGGTATGTTTACACACTCTCGGGTTACTTGTCGGGGAAACAGGCCAACAAGAATCTCGACGAGAAAAAAAAGCGAGCAGGTTCTCTATTTTCCTTCGAGATTCTGGCCAGATTTCCTGACGAGAATCCTGAATGCCTCGTACACACGAACGGTAATCTCGGCAAGAAGCAGTTTTCTTGCTGGATTTTTGCAGAGAAAACCAGTCTTAAAGCCTGGTACACACAATAGGATTTTCCGCAGACAAAGCGTAGGACTTTTGTCCGAAGGGCGTTGGCCGTGAACTTGTATTGCCTACAAACACAAAACAATGTGGTTTTTCAGCTTTTTAGCGACACCCATTGGGCAACTTCTGCTAATGTTGTGTTATGGTGAGCATTGCTTTTGAGCATGCATGTTTGTACTTTGGATTTTGGTCCGACGGACACAATTGTTATGGGAAAATTTTAAAGCTTGCTATCCCACATTGTTGGCGGAAAATCTGACAACGATTGTCCGATGGAGCACACGGAACGGTCGGATTTTCCAACAACAGCCTGCCATCACACAATTCCTGTCGGAAAATCCATTAGTGTGTACGGGCCTTAAATCATTGGGCTGGTCAGGAGTAGTGGCAATCCTTTCCTCTTTACATTTACTAACGCCCCTGGATTGATATTAGGACGCGCCTGCACCCCATGTTCTGGGACACAGGGATATGCCATCACCTCTACTTTGAGCAAAGCCAAAATCACTTAAAAAGGAATCTTAAATATTTTAGTGCTCTATATTACAGACCAGACTTTTTTTGCTTGCTTCAGTATTGTTACCAGGGGTCTTTAGGTCTATTATAACTGTGCTGTTAAAGTGGAGGTTCCTTTAAAAAAACGATTTTGCTTTAAACTCTAGCTTACGACTAAAAAAGGAAATGCCTGTTGCTATGCGGTCCCACGAAATCTGCCTTTGAATCCACCTAGGATTCTGACATCATCTCCCTCTAATGCTCCTGGGAAATGTGTGTCATAATTTCACAGGATGCAGTGCGCTGTCCAATTATCACTCCCCATCCAAGACTTCCAGGAAGTAAGTGCCTGTAGGCTTCACAATGCCCACAAGCAAAATGACAACGGTGTAGATATAGTTTTATAAACTATCTTTTTTGAATATCTATGCGGATCGGCGGCGGATTGTAAAATAGTAAGTGACCAGATTTATATTATAAAAACGCAGGATGAAAGGACATACATTTAAAAAATGCTAATTGTGGTTGGAACTCCGCTTTAAGGTTTGGAAAACCTCCAGTGGGCAGCACCATTGGACAGAGTTGCACATTTTTAGCCCACAGTTAACATTAGACCTGACTATTCTAGAATGATAATACATTTTGCTTGATCTTGAGAGCTTGACTGATCAATCGTAGTATCATGAAGGTTCCATGTCTTCAAAAATAGAAAAAACACAGAGGAAACTAGCCTTATAGAAAAGTATTTCAATAACAAATACAATTATAAACTTAAATTAATTCTTGACTGGGCAAGTAAAATCAGTACAAAAAGTATTATTCTAGAAAAGTTCAATCAACACATCATACCCATACTAACCACAAAGGAAATGCAAGATTGCTGATGCATTCATTTTAGTGGTTCACCACTTGCACCTCGCATTATGCACACAACTAAATAGCTCTTTAGGTGTCATGTACTATGACCATAATGTGGTCCACACAGCACCCATACACTACACTAAAGGTTTCAGCTTTGCATTAAACAACAGAACCCTTTACAGTGTAATCTATAGTGTTTCGAATTTGAACATTAAAATGGATGTAAACCTGAATTATTTTTTTTGATGTCACAATGTACAGTATACGATTCCCTATCATCTGTGCCCAGTCTTGCCACACAGAGTTAATCCAGCGCTGAGCAATCCTCTTTTATTGTTCAGTGAAATAAAATGGACTTACAGAGAAAAACCTTAGTCCGTTCCGCCCCCTTGCTGTGAATGACAGGTTATTTATACATCTCATGCACTAGCCTGGAGACAAGCATTATTTTTTAATTCCCACCCCCACTCCTTTTCTGAAGTCATGTGGTTACTTTTCTGGATTTGACTGGATGTTAGTGATCATAGCAGAATTCAGTGTTGTGTTTAGTGCATGTTGACAAGGGGAGTGTAGAGGAGGGCGGGGGGGGGGGTCTACTGACATCACGACTCCACCCACCGAGCTCCAGACAACAGATCCACCCACAGAATTTGCAGTTTTTCAGTTCTTATGACAGACAGAAGGGAGACATTTGACAGGTAAGGATACATGCAGGAGGCATCTATATCCTTATAGATCAGCACTATGGCAGTAGTTTAGAAAGGATGAGAGTGGGTTTACATCCACTTTAAGCTAAATGCATAAAAACTTTACCTGCCTATGTTTTGGGTGTAAACTGATGGGCCCGCTGCCACTTCCTGTTGTTTCAGCATAGCAATGAGAACTGAAAACTAATAAGACAACCAAGACTTCATGGTCAAAAGGTCATGTGATGTGTGACGTCAGCAATCTCTTTGCATGCCAGACCTCTATTCATTGGAAGTCTCATGGGACCGCAGTCAAAAACAGTGAGGACAGCATAAGTAATTTATTTCTCAAATATGCTGCCCAACAATATCATTAACATAGCAAATGCAGTCAATCTGTGAAAAAAGACAGTTGCATGTGTACGTCCTGTATGGAAAATAACAGATCAGAAATCCCAAAACAGGCCACGTGCCACGGGAGCCCAAGATTACCATCATTAGGAGACACATCCCTCTTAGGCCGTGTACACACGGTCGAACATGTCCGCGGAAACTGGTCCGCGGACCAGTTTCCGCGGACATGTCCGACCGTGTGTACGGCCTAGCGGACAGGTTTCCAGCGGACAAAAGTTTCTTAGCAAGCTAAGAAACTTGTCCGCTGCAAACATGTCCGTCGGACATGTCCGATGGTTAGTACACCTAATCGGACATGTCCGCTGGTTATGACATGTAACCAGCGTCCCGAAATCCAGCGCATGCGTCGAATTGATTCGACGCATGTGTGGAAGCATTGCACTTCCGTGTTTGAGAACCTCGGTGTTTTCTACATCACCGCGTTCTCTGTCCGCGGGGATTTTGGTCTGATGGTGTGTACACACATCAGACCAAAAGCTCCCAGGAGACATGTCCGATGAAAATGGTCCGCGGACCGTTTTCATCGGACATGTCTCCTCGTGTGTACGGGGCCTTAGAATTATCTGATTTGATGTGATTTTGTTCAAAACTATTCTTCAGCGCCAAACACAAAAGGTGTCATTAAAGAACGCTCCCATAATTGTAAAAACACTAAAAAAAATAAACTATCTTAGCCACAAAAATTGATAATAGACCTGAGAAAGAACACTCACATCAGGAAACAGAAAATAGGTCTTATTAACCAGTACTGATTAATCAAATCTGCTTAATTTTTTAAATTGGGGCAAATGTTGATATGCATCTCCCAAGTGATGCAGCTTTGACCTTGATTCCTCTGTCCGTGTGGTTATGGAGCGTGCATTAGAGAAACATACGTATGGGAGATTGTGATCAGTTGTGGCCCTTGCGTGTTACTTAAGACTAGAAGAAGCGAGAGAACACAAAATACAATGTTCAGATAAAGTCTCCAACGGTTTGATGTATTTGTCATCTTTCCGGAGTGTCAGCAGAATGAGCCTCACCCACAAAGAAAATGATGTCCAGATATTGAGGACCGGATTTCTACTACTTAGTTGACACGTTTCACAATCCAACTCTTCCTTTGCGTCACGAATACTTCAATCTCTCAATATATCCTACAGATTTGTGGGCTAAAGCAGAATTACCACTTTCTATGTCATCCTGGCCTAGAAAAATAACCAGTATTATAAATATTGTATGTTTGTTCCATTAAATGATCAATTGTATCCACTGGGAAATTTTCAAATTTTTCTCCTTGCCATGTTAGTTGGTCTACAGTGATCCACAACTAACAACAAAATGCTTACAAAGAAAGTATTTTACAATGATCAGTTCCTAAGAAGCAAATTATGAACATTTTCTTTGTGAAACAATAGATCTTATTTATAAAACTGGTAATTGCTGTCTCAGACAACTCACATTCTTATTCCCTGTAGTTGTTTGGCACCAAAATATATTATGCAGCACTTTAAAGAACACAGAGAACCATTAACACTGGTCTTTGCTCCTGGACTCTGGAGGAGCACACAGTCTAATTTCTCTACCACAATCATAGAAGGTGACACAAGCACACTCTAGGCGTCAGTTGGCCAGAGGCCACCTTACCTACTGATATGTTTCTGGGAGGAAACCAGAGCACGCAAATGTACACAACTACAGGGCAAGCATATAAATTAAACTACATTCTGATAATATCCCTAAAGGAAACTTAAGACCCCACCACAGCAAAACAAGAGTGATAGTCACTGGTTAACGTAGGCATCCAGAAAACGTTCTAAATTTGCTTAAAAAACATGTTATATTTCAATTACACAACCGTACAACACATGTATTTTCCAACAGCAAAGCTGAAGGCATCTAGATGCGCTTACAAATCCCGATGACACCACATCTAAACATCACTGTTGGTCACGCCACTAAATGTCCATCTCCACTAAGCATTGGAGAAAGTGTACAGGCGGTCCCCTACTTACAAACATCCGACTTGCAAACGACTCCTACTTACAAACGGAGGGACACAACAGGAAGTGAGAGGAAATATACCCCTAGGAAGGGAAATTCACTCCTGTAAGAGTTATTATGGGAAAAAAGGTACCTTCACTGATGTTTTATCACCAATCCTTGTTTCCACAACAACCCCAGATTTTCTAAATCCAATTATCATTGGGACAGAAAGTGAAGTGAAATCTTCTGAACAGGGACACAGACAGCAAAACAAAGTTACAAGGGTGTTAACCCTTCCCCATGCTATCCAAAAAGATTAAAAAAAAGTTTTTTTTGGCTGGAGCTACACTTAAAAAATGTACCTGTCCCAACTTACAAACAGATTCAACGTAAGAACAAACCTACAGACCCAATCTTGTTTGTAACCCGGGGACCGCCTATAGAGACTTCTGACTCGGCTTGTGAAGCCTCCTACACACGACCGAGAAACTTGACGGGCGAAACACATCGTTTTCCTCGTCAAGTTCCTTGTTAGGCTTGTCGAGGAACTCGACAAGCTTGCTTTGCGTACACACAGTCAAGCCAAAATCTCCTCGTTCTCAAACGCGGTGACATACAACACATACAACGGCAGGGGAAGTTCGATTCCACTGGCTAAATTCTTGGGGCTGCTTTCGCTAATTTCATGTGTTTGCGTGTTAAATAAAAGTTTGATAAGAGGCGATTTGCACTTTTCAGTCTGTTACAGCTTTAAAAATGTGTTATCTCTATTACAAATGCTACTTTTACTCCCGTCTCCTCCTTTAATCTGAGCAAGCGCGGGTTTCTTAGCATACAGACGTCCGAGTTTCTCGTCAAAAACCAGCCCGTCGAGGATCTTGACGAGCCAAATCAGACTCCCGTCGAGGAAATAGAGAACTTGCTCTCTTTTTGGCTCGACGAGGTTCTCGACAGTTTCCTCAACGAAAATGTACACACGACTGGTTTCCTCGGCAAAAAAATATCTCCCGGCAAGGTTGTTGCTGGTTTTTACCGGGAAACTCGGTCGTGTGTACGAGGCCTCAGAGGGGGATTTATAGACATCAAGTTGAGTTTTCTAATGCCTCGTACACACGAATGGAAATTTACGATGGAAAAAGTCAGACGCACACTGTGTGTATGCCCCATCGGAGTAAGTCCATCAGAAATTCCGATGAATTCCATCGGAGTTTACATAGAGAACATGTTATATTTTCCTCCGATGGAATTCCGTCGGAATTCCGATGTGAATTTGGTCGGACAAAGGTCCGATATTGTGTACAGGGCATTACTTGTTTGATCACTTTCTCCCCATCTGGCAGACCTAGTTTTACAAAAAATTGCATTACAGTGGCATCATGCATGGGCCCCATTGAAAATTGCACCTTGAATCGCTCATCATTTACAAAGAACAAGGGGTTAAAGTATTCTTTTCTACTCTCACAATCCTAATATGCCAACATATTAATAAGACAAGGAACTGCAGTCTCTCCTTGAACTATTCTCAAAGCACAAGGGTAATAATAGGGGATAGGCACCTCAGCCTGGCCCCTACATGTGAGCATCCCATTCAAATACCACAGCAATCCATTTCATTTATTTTCCCTCTAAACAAGTTCTTTTATCATGAAGCAATAAATTTGTCTCGGCTCTAGCAAATTTGTTGCGGGTGACAGAACACCGGCAAATTGATTAATCGCCCTTGTACACTGCAAAATGAGAAAAGCAAGGGATTATTATGAATTGCGTCCTTCTTATGCAGTAGAAAGTCATTATTCACAGAGCATATGCTTCCTGTACTCTCTCCGTGCAATGGATCCCATCTATTTGCTGCAATGCTTACACAAGTCAACAAACATGCATTTATTAAGATGTGAAGGAGGTGTTATTAGAAGGTGAAAAATAGCTCCTTATCAGATGTTTGCTGCCCAGGATCCTTCATGTTATGATAGATTTGTAGGATATTTTATACTGTATTTAACAGTTTTTAATGTAGAGAACGCATAAAAGTATTCACATAAGGAAAAAGAACTGCAAAGGCCCATATCTCGGCAAAGGCCCATATCTCGGCAAAGGTCAATATCTCGGCAAAGGCAAAAGGTACCAGACAAACGCAAGGATTCTAATTTTGTTCACATTGAGCAACCACTGAATGATCTTGTAGGATCACATTTTATTATTTGCATGTTTTGGCATGCTGAGTTATTTGGTGCCAACAAGCCACTGCAATTGTGCTAAAAACATCATACCATATTTGTGCACATAAGGTTGTTGCTTATGATGTGAAATAATGACTTTCCCGTCATTACCTTATAGTCCATTTATTTTAGGGAAGCGCAAGTGTTTGGGTAAGGAAGTGCTTCCCTGGAGTGTGTGTTGTACACAGCAGGAGGACGAAGAATCTAGTATCACAGGCTTGAGTTGATGTGCTACCAGGATTAAAGACACAGGGCCAGATTCACAAAGAGATACGACGGCGTATCTCCTGATACGCCATCGTATCTCTGAGATCCGACGGTCGGATCTATGCGACTGATTCATAGAATCAGTTACGCATAGATCTCCCTTAGATCCGACAGGTGTGAGTGACTTACACCGTCGGATCTTAGGCTGCAATCTTCCGCTGTCCGCTAGGTGGCATTTCGTGTTTTACTCGCGACGAATATGCAAATGAGGAGATACGCCGATTCTGAAACGAACGCCCGCCGTTTTTTTTTTTTTACGTCGTTTGCGTTTGGCTTTTTCCGGCGGATAGTTACCCCTGCTATATGAGGGGTAGCTAATGTTAAGTATGGCCGTCGTTCCCGCGCCGAGTTTTGAATTTTTTTACGTTATTTGCGTAAGTCGGTCGTGAATACGGATGGCCGTAATTTACGTTAATGCGTTAATGCCGAAAACAACTGATTTAAAATTGTACACTCCCCCTAGCCGCGGAATTTGAATTCCACCGGGGGAGTTACGATCCGTCGGCGCAAGTTTGGAGGTAAGTGCTTTGTGACTACTGCACTAGCCTCGCAAAATTGCACCGGCGGAACGTAAATCACATAGATTACGCGGATCTAAAGATCCGCTAATCTATGTGAATCTAGCCCACAGAGTACCAGGAGTAGCATAGGCAGTGCTGGGGCAAGGTCATCCACAGCGAACATACCAAACCCCCCCCCCCCCCCAGGATGTATAAGCATTATGTGCCAGCAAAATTCCCCTCACAAAAACACTGAGCACTAATCTGCATTCGTACCCCCCAAGCATGAGTTCACCCTCCTCCCAGTACAAATATGTCCATTTGCTGAAATCCCCCCTCCCCCCAAAAAAATAAATCACCCCTCCTAGCACAAATCCTCTACCCCTTAAATTTCTCTTCCTAGTACACATCTTCTACCCCTACTTCAAATACCTCCCTCCCAGCACAAAGCTTCCCCCTCCTAGCACAAATCCCTCCCCCCCCAGATTTCCCCTCTTAGAACAATATTTAACCCCCTGCTGAACCCAAAAATTCCCCCTTCCAACACAAATCCCCTCCCCCCAATCTCCTTGTGGGCCCCTCCGGCCCACCCCTTGTCCCAGGCCTGAGCATGGGCTTACCTGGCAGTGCTAGTACCGTGTTTCCCCCAAAATAAGCCCGGGTCTTATATTAATTTTGGCAACAAAAGACCAAGTAGGGCTTATTTTTGGGGTAGGTCTTACCATGTAATGTGCTGTCTTCGCTCCCTGCCTGACAGGAATCCCCAGTGTGAACTTAGTTAAAAGACTTGTAAAATCCTACAATCCACTCTATTACAGTAGTATATAATGTACAATGTGTGCGTTTCTGTAATACAGTTGTGCCAAATACCTTGGTTATAGTGCCAAGTCTTTCAAACATAGTTTCTTCAGTGGGGTCCCTGCCGTTGAAGTCTATCCAGGGCTGTCTTAATGAGAGGGCTGTAAAGTATCGCACCAGTGATCAGCAGATCACTGGTGTCATGTATGTCTCTCGTAAATCTGTCAGTGTATCAGCTTGCCTGTAAAAGTAAGCAGATACAATCTGACAGGAAGCATAAATGAACTACCACAGCGCTCAACAGCGCCGTGGTAGTTTACGGAAAACGACAAGTCGAGTGCCGCAAAGGCCTTGTAGTTTTCCATGCACAGTGCCTTGTCAATGAGTGATGCGGTCAGGATACGCAGACCCCCGCTCTGCTTTTTTTTTAAAAACTGTGACAGCTAGCGGGGAGGGAGAAGAACCTGGATATGGGTGTAACATGTTATGAAAGGTGAATTTATCCTTTAAAGGGTTTGTAAAGTTTCACATTTTTTAAATAACAAACATGTCTATATTTTCCTGCTCTGTGCAGAGGCTTTGCACAGAGTATCCCCGATCCTCCTCGTCTCTGGTCCCTCGCCGGCGCTCCTAGCCCCTTTCCCCTGTTGAGTGCCCCCAGATCAAGCTGCTTGCTCTGGGGGCACTCATGTGTGCTCCCCCCAAGCCACCCCTGTGTATCAATGAGACACGCAGAGAGCAGATTGGCCCCACCACCTCCTCATTGGCTGTGACTGAAAGCAGCGGAAGCCAATGAGGAGGCAGAGACCCGAGAGAGATTTTGTTCTTGGGCACATAGCTGGATTAGGATTAGGCCCAGGTAAGTATAAGGGGGGCTCAGAGGGGAGCTGCACACTGAAAGTTTTTGTTAACCTTCATGCATGAAGTTAAAAAACCTTCAGCCTTTAGAACTACTTTAAGCCTGCAATAATGTGTAATATGCTGTGACATATGGGAAGAGCTCCTGCGCCATGACCATAGTTCTGCTTTAATTATTTGGTTAATGTAAAAGTCATAAGTCTTTGCATCAGTCAAAACATATTTTATATCTCTGTCTCCTCCACTAATTTACTCTCTAGCAAATAAATGAATAAACTTCTCCCCACAGCGTGAATTACTCAGTATTTAATTGATCCAATAGTTTGGCCTGGGTGAAAAGAATTGATTTTTCTGCGACTGGTCCTTTTTATCCCAGTAATGCACTCTCTAATCAATGGCCAAGAGTTAAATTAGTGGAGAGGGGAGCTGAGGATGTGGACATTTACCATATCTTATTGCTTGGCTCTCTATTTGCTGGCTACATAGAAAACAGGGAGATCTACAGTGTGCTGATTAGTCACAGATTAATTTACACCCAAACTCCATAGTAGCAGGAATAGAGAGAGGAAAAGGAGTCAGCTGAAATGCTACATTTACCTAATGACTTGTGTATATATATATATTGTTTTACACGCTCATGGCTAATAAACTGCCAACTATTTACAAACCATAAAATATAAATAAAAAAAGAATAATAATTTAGGTGCCGCTCAGGCAAGGAGGTAAATTCCAACTAGACCGTTGTGATTGAAGGCAGGGACAGGGAGCTCGTCAAGCTCCAAGCTGCAGCAATGTCAAATGAAAAGATCTTAAAGCCACACAGCATGAAGCAGGCCCATGTGCTTATAGTGAGATGAATGGCAGCCTCAGCCCGGACCCCAGCCACGCCATGACCCCAACACATTTCACTCCGCTCCTTGAAGCTTAATCATGGGGATGGATTATGCTCCATGATTAGGTTCCAAGGGGTGGAGCGAAACACATTGGGGACATGGACTGGCTGGAGTCTGGGCTGAGGCTGGCATTCATCTTACTTCATGCACATGGGTCTGCTTCATGATGTCCGGCTTATAGATATTTTCCTTAGACATAAATAAAGAAAAGACAGATGGAAGAAAGAATGAATTATTAGCAGAAGTGGCCAAGCAAATTTGAGTATCACAGATAGACAGTGTTACTGGAAAAAGTTGTCAGCCAGAATTGGGCTTCATTGATGCTGGCGGGGCAGTGGTAGTAAGAAACAGTTTAGCTGGGGTTTTTCCACCCCCAAATGCCTATCTAAAAGATAGCATGCAGCCACACATGGAACTCGCCCTCAGAAGATCCATGCAGGCTTCTGGCATAACTTATAAGCGCTTCACAATAGAGGATCAATGTGGAGAGATCCTGGATCCCTTCTTATGAATTTAGTTCATTGCCCCAATGCATGACAAAAAAGTTGCAATGTAGGGCCTGCACAAGAAAACAATGTTTTGGAAAGTGTCTCCAAACTTATCTGTTGAATCCCTAAATATTGGTGCATCCTCTGCATAAATCGTTACAGCCTTATTAAAATGAGACCCTGCTTGATCAATGGATGGAAAAAAAAACTGTTTCTCAATAAACACTTTCTCAATTGGGTATTGGATTGCAAAATGTTTGAGAGGTGTAAATGGTTTATCAGGAGTACAGGCATGCTGCGAATTGCAAGTGCATGGGCAACGTTTTAGTAGTCTGAAGCCTCATACACACGACCGGTTTTCCCGGTAGGAAAATTGCCAGGGGAGCTTTTGGCCAGGAATCCCGGCCATGTGTATGCTCCCTAGCAGAATCCCGACGGAAAATAAAGAACCCTGCTCTCTATTTTCTCATCAGGTTTCCTGGCAGAAAACCGGTCGTCTGAGTGAAAAACCGCTCATGTTCGATAACACTTCTACGCAATGCGCGGTAGCATACAAGGTTAGTGTGGGGTGTAGCAAGATGGCGGCAACGGCATCGAATGTGACGAGACATCGGCTTGTCGTAGTCAATGACATCACCGCGTTCTTGCCATTCAAAAGAACGGTGGGATTTTGTGTGGCTGTGTGTAGACACGGTTTTCAAGTCAAGCCTGCCAGGAATCCCATTGGGAATACCAACATTTTTTTCCCGGCGGGATTCCCGGTCGTGTGTACAGGGCTTCTGGGCCTGTAGAAGACTCGAACCATCTACAGAAGGCATTGAGGTACGCCTATGGCCTCTGCAATTAGAGTTAGCTATAAAAAAATGCACTTTGGCCCATGAAACCTTTTATTAGGCCCGAAAGACCTAAGTAAGTCTCAGCAATGTAAGGATTCAAACAGGGAAAACATTCCAGGCTCTCAGTGTAAGGCGCTTGAGAAGAAACACTGCAGGCCACCCTGGAACTGTTAATGGATCATGAGCTGGGGCAACTTGATAGAACAGGACTGCTCATCGAGGGTTAGGATTCTGACAATTTGATTAAAAATAAGGTAAAACCTTGCACACTCATGAACTGGCTGCTGGAGGTAGGGGAGGTTCACAAAGACAGATGTGACCAGTTACTGTGGGTGGAAGCAAGGACCAACTGGGGTAAAACTGCATGTTTCTTGCAATAAGAAGCAGTGGCAAGTGTTAATGCTGATGAATAGCGGGACCTGGTGCATGGAGTATGCATGTGTGACACTCCACCTAGTAACGCAGAACTTGATCCCTCAAGGTTACAACCTTTCCATGGAAAACCAATGGAGAAATATGGATTATAATGTCACCAAATGGATTTAATAACGTAGTTTCCAATGTTTAAACTGCTTGGCCTACTTATAAAATGTATTTTCATTAACGGGGTTACATCTGAGGCTCTGCAACTCTGAACCTGGAAAGAGCACTGAGGCTAACCAACACAGTACAAAGATACCTGGAAAGTGTCACAGTGCAAAGGCCAGTGCCCATAAGTCACATTCTAAGCAGATCCACAGTTGTCCAGTTATGCAGGGCCTTGAATAAAAAAAGGAAAAATTACTAGTAAAACAATTCAACTTATTTTTGTAGAGAAAAGACATCCAGATACACTTAGGACACTAGCAAAAAACTGAGGCATGCTGGGAGTGGGAGGGGCTATACCAGGCTGGCTAGTTTTTTGTTTGTTTTTTAGCCAGTGTCCAAAACCTTCTGTTAGTGGCAGTATAACCCAACCTAAATATATTTAAAATGTACTTGTCTGCTGACATTATCCAGCTCAATTATGACAATATATAAACCTAAAAATTCACAGTGAGCCGCTGCTGACACCATATGTGTTCTCACACCTAAAACAAATGAAATGAATATTGGTACTGTGCTGCTCCAAAAAATATAATAACTAATTAAGGTTTAAAGAACTGAGCATATGCAAATGCCTCTTTAGAGGCTACAATAAAGCCCCACATTCTCATAAAGAATTGCAGATTTGGACAGCTATTGGACCATAGAGTCTGCCCCTGGATGGAGATTTAGAAGTTTATCTTGGGAAAGAAAAACTCTAACTTGAGCTGTATACAGGATGAGATGATATACTCCAAGCAATGAGTCAGCTCCACAGCAGACTTCTGAAGGTTCGGGATCCAACCAAGCCTTTGTAGGATCTCAATTGTCTGCATTATGTGATGGAATGAAGTAACGCTCATGCACTTACAATTCATCAATGATCAGCCATTATTGGAGACTAGAGGGAAATACGGCATGGACATTGAATCATTGGAGGGGAGCACTTTGGAAGCTAAGTGTGTCAACATGTGAAAGTATGCTGCACTTCAACCACTTTCATAAACAAGAATTTACCCACTCCCAACATGACCATTTCCAGTCCTGTCAATAGGTTGTCAATGCCCAGGCCTTGCTTTGTGGGATGGGTTAGGCAGCATGCACATACTCCACTAACAGGTAGCAGAGAGGCTTGAAGAGTGTGCTTTGAGTGGCGCAAGGACATTTCCTCAGCATAGGTACGAGCTGACAGCTGATGCCATTTGCTGCCAGTAGCAGACCAGGTATTTTTAAGCCATCTCCTAGTCTGTCATTTATCTGGCCATAAAGTTAAAAAGCATGCAAAATGTGTAAAATGCATCTACAGTATATGCTTTTCTAATCATTTTACTGCCAATTTATTCCATTTCAATTCTAAACACTGTGAATTCAGCACGCCAAATTATCCCACTGTGATGCAATGTATTGATGAGACTGGCACCAGCTGTACATGCATCCACCCTAGTCAAATCAGTAGAAATGGAGGCAGTGGGCACACTGTGATTCTAGACGGTGGGAGCAAATTGAAACCATGGTGTACTTTACAATTATTATAAAACATTCTTCTTCTTCTACTGAAAGTTATGACCTAAGGCATGTACCTTGTCTGTCAAAATCACAGTTAAATACTAAAATAATACATTTTTTAACAAAAACATATGTAGCCAGATTTAGATAGACTGGCTTAATTTTGAGAAGGCGTAGCGTATCGCATATACGCTACGCCGCTGTAGGTCAGAGAGGCAAGTGCTGTATTCACAAAGCACTTGCCTCTTAAGTTACGGCGCCGTAGCGTAAATGGGCCGGCGTAAGCGTGCCTAATTCAAATGAGGAACAGGGGGCGTGTTTTATGTTAATGAATCGTGACCCGACGTGATTGACGTTTTTAACGAATGGCGCATGCGCCGTCTGTGGACATATCCCATTGTGCATTGCTCCAAAGTACGCTGTTTCGACGTGAACGTAAATTACGTCCAGCCCTATTCGCGTACGACTTACGCAAACAACGTAAAAAGATAGGCTTGTTCCGACATCCATACCTTGCATGGGCTGCGCCACCTAGGGAGCAGCTTTATCTTTATGCCGGCGTATCTCTTACGTAAACGGCGTAACTAATTGCGACGGGCGCATGTACGTTCGTGAATCGGCCTATCTTGCTCATTTGCATATTCGACGCGGAAAACAACGGAAGCGCCACCTAGTAAATATGCACCCTAAGATACGACAGCGTAGGAGACTTACGCCGCTTGTATCTTAGCCTAATTTAAGCGTATCTGGTTTCCAGAATACGCTTAAATTTACGACGGCGTAGATTCAGAGTTACGACAGCATATCTACTGATACGCCGCCATAACTCTCTCTGAATCTAGCTAATAAACTGGGAAAAGTGTGTATTCATCAATATATGACCACCTTGCTTCACTTACTCTAAATACATAATTATATATGATTAATTTGTATTTAAAATATCTGTACCTATCAGTAACTGGAAGCATGTCTTATACTTTCTAATTACTAGTATGTTAACTCTGAGGTGGATGCACAGAAGCTTGAAAACCTCAGCTACACAATGTTTTGTAGATGAGAAATGCTATGTAAATAGCAGATATTATTCCCCAAGCAGCAGGTCCGAGATCTGACAGCTATGTTTGCCTCCAGAATACAGTAGATTTGCCCACCCACCCTGTGTCCCCCTAACACTGAAAAATAAGAATAAAATTCTCTTTGATACACTTTCTTTTGTAAGTGAGCCATGCAATGCCTGCAGTACACAGGACGCCTGGAAATAAGCGAGGGAGAATTTAATTACCCCTTCTGATGTTAGGCAGGCGTCTGAACTCGGCACATATTTATAGCAAGCGTCTCATCCTTGTAAATTTGCTCACCTTTGAGGTTTTTATCTAAAGGGACGGAAGACTCTTTGCCCAGGGAAGACTTTCTTACGCCAATGGCTTTAGCCTGGAAGTTTTAGAGAATGGTTTTGAAAATGTGTGTGTTCAGCTAATAAGTTGTAGTTTTGATCGTGGTTCTAGGAATAAGAGACAACTCACACGGATGCAGAGAATATTCCAGCAGATAAATCCAGTGTGGCTTATCCAAACTAGCTTTTACCCTGACAGCTTTAAACCGTTCATACCCCGCCACTGACCATGTTCAAAAAGATATATGAAGCCTCTTTTAGATCCCAAGATCTTTCACTACTGCTGCCTTATGCCGCGTACACGCGACCGTTTTTTCACGACGAGAAAAATGCAATTTTTTAAATTGGTTGTTAAAAACGATCATGTGCATTTTTCCCGACAAGAAAAATGGGCATTAAAAATTTAGAACCTGCTCTAATTTTTCACGTCGTCGTTTTTCTCGTCGTGAAAAACGGTCGTGTGTATGCTTTAACGACGGGGAAAAAAACTTGCATGCTCAGAAGCAAGTTATGAGAAGGGAAATTTGCATAATCAGCCCAAAGGGTGGCGCAAATTTGAATGGAACTTCCCCTTTATAGTGCAGTCGTACGTGTTGTATGTCACCGCGCTTTTCTCAAGCATTTTTTATCACGATCGTGTGTATGCAAGGCAGGCTTGAGAGGAATCACGTAGAGAAAGACGTCGTTTTTTTCCATGACATGAAAAACGTCCGTGTGTACGCGGCATTAGAATTATGTGCCACCAATATTCTTCTACTCTATCAATTTTTTTTTTACAACTTATTAATCAAGAAACACAATTTTAAATAAGCATTATTAATCAGCTCTCTTCTAAATGTGAACAGAATAATGTTTTCAAATAGGTAAGTGAGACAATTATTACTTTTTCACGTAAGTTCCATGCAGAGTAGCTAGATTGAAGCTCAGTGCCCAATACCCTCAAACATTCTTATGTAAAGACCCCAAAATAGGAGAATAACAACTGTCCCCGATGTCTGCTCAGCTTTCCCTAAATGCCAGGGCTAAGAGGGGTACCGACCCAAATTATTACCCAATAATTTGCTTGTGTTGTGTCTCAACTGACTTATGCCTGCTACATCAGATAGGTATTGATGCGACAGCAAAAATGTAAGAAAACAGAGCTTTCTGAGAGTCTAAAAAGTTTATTTGCTTTGGAATATGTGTTTTATTTTATCCCTTTGCCCCTCCAAAGGCTGCACTTGTAAAGGAAAACTTTAGCTTTTATAAAATGATGATTTACTGTATGTAAACTTGCCAGAAATCTGGGTAAGTCAAACATAGCAAATTCACTTTAAAAACCTTAGCTGGGCCTATTAGACTCTGCGGCCAATTATCATATTAAATGCCAGATGCCCAAAACATAGATTGGGACCCAAGTGGGAGACCAACAAATATCAACAGGGATGCTTTATGACAGGTGGAAAATTCTCTTTTTATGCCTTCATTATAGGTCTTGACTGACTGTACTTCTGGTAGATAACCTGCTAAATTAAGGGCTTCCGATCCACCTAAAACAGAGAGATCAGACAACTGCCAACTCACATCTATAGGTGCTGTATTGTTTCACATACAAACTATACTCTGCATAATTCTTTGAATACCTTCCAAGATAATGTATGTGCATTTTTCCCTTTCTGATGCTTTGCTTCAGTATGCCCCTTTAGTATATCAGGAAACCTATTTGTAGACACACTGCGGGAGATTTACTAAATCTGGTGCAGCGGTGCATAGTGTTATATATACATGCTGTACACTCACTACATTACATAAACATGCTGTACACTCACTACATTACATTGTAGCAAAGTGTAATTTCTTCAGTGTTGTCACATGAAAAGAATACAATATTTACAAAAATGTGAGGGGTGTACTCACTTTTGTAAGATACTGTATGTAAGGCTGGCTTTAATTGAACAAGCTGAAGTTAGAAGCTGATTGTGGTCACTATGCACAGCTGCACCAGATTTAGTAAATCTCCCGCAGTGTGTCTCCTGATATACTTACAGCCGGTTCACACAGGGGCGACACGACTTCGGGGGCGACTCGTCCAGGCGACCTGAAGACGACTTCTAAGGTGACTTGCAAAATGACTTCTGCATAGAAGTCAATGCAAGTCGCCCCGAGTCGCCCCCGAAGTCGTACAAGAACCTTTTTCTAAGTCGGAGCGACTTGCGTCGCTCCTATTAGAACGGTTCTATTCACTAGAATGGGACGCGACTTGTCAGGCGGCTGCGTCGACTGACGAGTCGCCCCAGTGTGAACCGGGTCTAAAGGGGCCTTTACAAAAATGTGAGTGGTGTTCTCACTTCTGTGAGATGCTGTAGGTCAAATTCTGAACAAATTTTCTTTCGAAAAACGTAATTATGAATTGTTGTTCAAATTTCACACCATTAGTGGGCCACAGCAACACCCGATTTTCATGCAGCCACTTTTGAGTGATCCAGAATTTTGGAAATTTTTTGAAGAACAAAAAAAATTTCTAATCAATGATGGGAGAATCATGCAAGAAATATATAAAAAATAAATAAATAAAATGCGCATGAGCTGTGATCTGGAAAGGAAAGAAGATTCCCGGGCCACAAAATGTTTCTTCTTAGCAACATGAGTTGAAATTGAAAGCTTGGTTGGTCGAATTTTGAAATAAATGGTGGCACCATCGGATTACAAGACGCACAAAATTTGTTCGGAATTTGACCCATGTATGGCCTGCATTAGATTTGACAATAAGCTAGAAGCCGATTGGTTACTATGCACAGCTGCATCAGATTCTGTGTGTTATGCCTCGTACACACGCTAGGTTAACCAGAGGACAACGGTCTGATGGACCGTTTTCATCGGTCAAAACTGATCGTGTGTGGGCCCCATAGGTTATTTAAACATCGGATAAAAAAAAGCCAACTTGCTTTAAATTTAACCGATGGATTCCTAACCGATAGGTCAAAACTGATCGTTAGTAGGCACAACCATCGGTTAAAAATCCACGCATGCTCAGAATCAAGTCGACGCATGCTTGGAAGCATTGAACTTCGTTTTTTTCAGCACGTCATTGTGTTTTACGTCACCGCGTTCTGACACGATCGTTTTTTTAACCGATGGTGTGTAGGCGCGACGGACCAATAGTCAGCTTCATCGGTTAACCGATGACAACGGTCCTTCAGACCGTTCTCATCGGATGGACTGATCGTGTGTACGAGGCTTCACAGGTTTAGTTTTAATAAGGCCCTTTGCACACGGGGCGGATCAGTAATGATACGCCTCCGTATGCTCTGCGGGGATCGCTCCGTTGATCCCCGCTGAGCCGGCGGATGACAGGGCAGTACCCGCACACTGTGCAGGGACCGCCATGTCTTTTCTCCGCTCTCCCCTATGGGGGGATCGGATGAACATGGACCGTATGTCTATGTTCATCTGATCCGCAGACGGAAGGAAAAATAGGGTTTTCTTCTGTCTACAGAATCGGATCATTGCGGAGGCGGACGAGATCGGGTGTCAGCGGATGGTAATCCGCTGACACCCGCAATCTCATAGGGACCAATGTATGTCCTTTTTTCATCTGCAAACGGATAAATGAAAAAGCCGACATACACAAAATCTGTGATTTTTCATATAGCTTTTTTCCATTACAGCATCCTTGTTCTAATAATTTCATGTGGAAGGTAGATGCCAATATTAAACAAATGAGAACTTGGTATTATATTAATCTATGGGAGGGGGCATCTCTACTATGTGCAAATTCTGTGAATACAGGAAAAGGATTACTTTATCAACTAAATCTGCTGAATCTAAGAATTAAACGTGTCTGGCGGATGTAACCGCAATTGTTATCTTGTGAAAACAAAGCTATTTTACACAACTTAAGGTACTTCTTTTAGCAACCTTAAAAAATAACAACAAGTTCACCCTGAACAAAAAAATCATCCTGCATCTTTTATTGTATTTGGAATCCTCTTCTCCAGACAATTTAAATGAAACCGCTTGTTAGTAATTTGTATGAAGTAGCGGTGACAAGACAAGGTGTTATACTCAAGCCACAACATTGAGTAAATAAAACATTAAAGTGGAGTTCCACCCCTAAATATAACATTGCATCAGTAGTTTTAAAAAAATGTCATTAGTCCTTTAAGAAAAAAAATTTTTTTTTTAGATGCCTTCAAAGTGTTGTTGCTAGGCAGAATAGTTAATCTTCCCACTTCCTGCACCTAGGTGCTTAAGCTTCCTAACCTACCGCACAGACTCCTGGGAATGTAGTGGGTGTAACTTTCCAGTAGTCTGTGCACTCGAAGAATCATGTGACTTGGACAGTACAGGTGCTGAAACCTGATCTGAAACCTATTACACTGCTTGTGCAGCACGGAGCATGTGCGAGATCTGCAAGGCTGAAATCCAGGAAGTCATACAGTCTGGCTTCATGATGCCCACACTTAAGATGGCCCCAGTCAATTTCTATTTTATAAAATGTCTAAATGCTGTAACAACCTAACAAAACGGACCTTAGTTTACAGACTAACTTTACTATTACTATTAAGCTTGTGTATTACAGGGGTATTTATATTTAAAAAGTGAAATTGTGTCCGGAACTCCGCTTTAAGCTGAGAGCTCTGCGCTTATCTCTCTGCAAACAAAGTCCACCAGGCCCAAAAAAAAAAAAAAAATCGCTTTTATTATACATTCAATAAATTTGCAAAAATTGGCAAAAAAATATAAAAACTTTTAAAGTTCTACAGGGACATACAGGGACATACAGGGAAGATAGTAAAGGAACATTAAAGTGGAGTTCCACCCATGTTTTTATGTTTGTCTGTGCTGCATGCTCTAATCTCATAGTGTTCAGAATGGACAATTTTTATTTAATTTGTTGCTTGTAAATACCTTTATTTTGTAGTCCTTCATTACTTCCTCCTCCTTATTTGCCTAGGCTATTTGCAAGGGTTTCTGGGATAGGCATCATGTTTCCCAGTAGTCCTTGCAAACCTGACTGAAACCTATTACATTGCTTGTGCACTGAGCATGTGCGAGATATGCAAAGCTGAAATCCAGGAAGTCATACAGTCTGGCTTCATGATGCCCACACTTAAGATGGCCATGGTCTATTTCTAGATTATAAACTATTTAAATGCTGTAACAACCTAACAAAACGGACCTTAGTTTACAGACTAACTTTACTAGAATACATTAAGCTTGTGTATTACAGGGGTATTTATATTTAAAAAGTGAAATTGTGGGTGGAACTCCTCTTTAAGAGAGAAAAAAAAATGCTCAGAGTGTGACCAAACGGCAGTATCTATCAAAAAATTAATGTATTCCCTGTAATAAGTGGCATAAAAAAATATGTAAACCCACCAATTCAACATGTTTCGCCCATGCAAGGGCTTTGTCAGGAAAAAGTGCCATAAACTAAAAACATAACTGCGCTTATTCAAAACAAGAAGCATGTGCATAATGGAGGCCACCAAGAAGCAAATTTTAAATGGTTCCTCTAATTGCATCAAGTGGCTTGCTATGGGGGGTACTCAGAGAAGAGGAGGAGCAGAGAATGCCGGTGAGGGGTGCCAGAAGAGGAGGTTCACACCACTGCACAGAGAAGGTATGTACAACGTGTTTATTATTTTAAGAAAAAAAAAACGATTATACCTTTAAAACTACATTAAGAGAGATGAAAGGGTATGGTAAAGCTAAAGGTATATGAGTCCATATGAGCTTGGATATTGTTTTTTGTAGGTGAGTTTTTTCCTAAAGAAAATCTCTAGGAACTTTTTTTTTAAAGATTTGCTGTAAGTAAATGTAAAGTATAAATTCTACCAAAAGGCTGCATTTCCAAGAGAAGGAGACTTTTGAATATTTAGCTTCCATGCAGTGCTCTTGGTCCTGGCGAACCTCCAGGCCCTAAGATGTCTATACATTTATGGGGTTGACTAATTTAGCCAGCATGCCGCTGAGTGATGCTCAGGTACCGTGTGTCAGGAGCATTGCAGGGAGGCCAATTAAGATGGGGAGTTTAATCCAATGTTCTCTCCAAAGTCTTTAAAGCAAACTTTCATACAATTATTCTTTAATTGCCAGAATAGGGAGAGAAAGAACTGATATTCAATTTTCATTTAATACATTTTAACATTTACTTCATTCATTTTCATTTTTTTTTCCAATCTCATCGTTTTTTGCAGATGATTTTGTATATCAAGGGATAATCTTGTGCAGTTTTGTTAAATGCTTTGACTTGTTCACACCAGGAGCTGCACTGAATGCATGGTTGTTGGTGTGTCTGTGCACATGGGGAAAATAGTTCTGATGCACTGATCCTGGTGCACAAAGTGCATCAGTGCAGCGACCATCTACGGCGGCAGAGCGGCTCTTCTGCACGGGATCACGTATCTAGACTGTGGCCCGGATTCACGTAGAATCGCGTATCTTTGTGCGGGCGTAACGTATCCTATTTACGTTACGCCTCCGCAAATTTGACAGGCAAGTGCCGTATTTTCAAACCAAAGTTGCGGTGGCGTAGCGTAAATAGGCCGGCGTAAGCCCGCCTAATTCAAATGTGGTAGATGTGGGCGTGTGTTATGTAAATTTAATGTGACCCCACGTAAATTACGCTTTTTACGAGCGGCGCATGCCCCGTCCGTGAAAGTATCCCAGTGCGCATGCTCCAAATTAACCCGCAAGAAGCCAATGCGTTCGACGTAAACTTAAATGACGCCCAGCCCTATTCGCGAACGACTTACGCAAACGACGTAAAACATGAAAATTTCGACGCTGGCCCGACGGCCATACTTAACATTGGTACGCCTCATGGGTAACTTTACGCCGGGAAAAGCCTAACGTAAACGGCGTATCTGTACTGCGTCAGCCGGGCGTACGTTCGTGAATTTGCGTATATAGCTGATTTACATATTTCTAGGCATAAATCAGCGTACACGCCCCTAGCGGCCAGCGTAAATATGCAGTTAAGATACGACGACGTAAGAGACTTACGCGGGTCGGATCTAATACAAATCTATGCGTAACTGATTCTAAGAATCAGGCGCATTGATACGAAGGCTCGGACTCGTGTGACTAGTCACAGGAGAAGCCAATCAGTGGGTACCGGCCACTGAATGTCCTCCAGCACCTGCTACTTGGCAAGGAGAACGACAGAACAGAGCTCCGCCTATGTAAACAAGGAAGAGTTCTATCCTGACAGTGAGGATGTACTGGATTGTGTTTCCCTGCAAAGAAATAACATCCAGCACATCCCTTAGTAAAAGACAAACATAGTAAGCACAAAAACACTGGTTAGGCACACACAGATAACACTTTGATCGCCCTTGATGTTTAACCCCTTCCCAGCCAATGTTATTAGTATAGTGACAGTGCATATATTTAACACTGATCGCTGTATTAGCTCACTGGTTTACTGGCTCCCTCAAGGTGTCAGTTAGTGTCAGATTGTCCACCGCAATATCACAGTCGCTGATCACCGCCATTTCTAGTATATAAAAAAAAAAGATAAAAGTTCCAGTACATAAACCATAGTTTGTAGATGCTATAACTTTTCCAAACGAATCAATATACGCTCATAGGGTGGAGATCGGACGTCATGACGATACACGCACTGACTGCGGCCATCTTGAAAGTTGGAAACAATTGAAATTTTAGTTGCCGATATGCCTTCTTTTTATGATGAAATGTGAGTATTCTGACAGTTTTTTTATGGAATAAATTCACCTTGATTTTAATGTACATAATACACCATGAGGAGTTGCTTTTTTCTATTTTAATGCATGAACCTGCGGATCCGTTATGTGTTGAGACTACACAAGATCCAGCTATCTGTTATCTAAGTGAAGTGAAATCTTGATAATATGGATATACCCTGTATTATGCCTATCTGACCATCTATAATCTAGTGATCCACTGTCTGCGGTAAGAGGCCCAGTGTGCTGATGTTCGGTGGAGGATATATTTAATTCACCTTATTTTTGTCCTATATACACACAGTGGGTGGTTCCAGTTTTTCTGAATATGGAATCTTTATGTGAAACTACAGTGGATTTTTTTTTTTGCATATTTTCATATACTGTAGTTATATAGTTAGGTTGAAAAAAGACACAAGTCCAGGGTATACTTACCCTTCTGTATTTTCATTGTTACCAACAATTTTATGCCAGCTGCGCTATAGAAGGTATAGCACAGTGATTAACTTTTATTTTATTACACGCTCATTGGAATTTTTTTACCAAATGTAGCAGAATACATATTGGCCTGCATTTTTTAAGAAATTAGATTTTTAATTTTCGGTTAAAAAAAAGCCAACTTGCTTTAAATTTAACCGATGGATTCCTAACCGATAGGTCAAAACCGATCGTTAGTGGGCACGACCATCGGTTAAAAATCCACGCATGCTCAGAATCAAGTCGACGCATGCTTGGAAGCATTGAACTTCATTTTTTTCAGCACGTCGTTGTGTTTTATGTCACCGCATTCTGACACGATCGGTTATTTAACCGATGGTGTGGGGGCGCGACGGACCATCAGTCAGCTTCATCGGTTAACCGATGACAACGGTCCTTCAGACCGCTCTCAACGGATGGACTGATCGTGTGTACGAGGCTTCAGTTATAGGTAGAACCAGGGCCACCATCAGGAATTTGGGGGGGGGGGGGGTGTGCTGCCGCCGGATTACTGTACTGATAGCCACTGAAGTTGTTAAGCGGTGGGGGGTACCGCCGCCGCCGAGGATTACTTCCGTTGACGTTGTTGGTAAGGGGGGGTGCTGCCGACATTTACATTGCAATTACACATGCCAACGCTTCCTCTTTGTGTGCGGGCCCCTGGCAGGGGTCGGACGGGCCCCTGGAGACCATCGGGCCCCCAGTGCAGGTGTACTGCCTGTACCCCCCTGATGGCGGCCCTGGGTAGTACTTGGTTATTCAGGTTAGTTAAAACCTCTTCCATAATTCCTAATTCTGATCCTGGCATCTGGGAATTGTAGGCATTGTTGGACACCTTTAAATTGTCCTGATCCCCCTGCCACATTCTCCATAATATAAAATAATAACAAAAAAAAAAACAGGGAGACCGAGACCCCATTTTGTAGAAAACCTGGGAACAAATATAGTAGTGTAGATATCTCACTGCATGAGTCCCTAAGAGATATAAGGAATACGTGATTTAAATATCGAGCAGAACTGCAATATTGGTTTTGGATGAACTGACACTTTAAAATATACAGCCATTTATTTCAAGAACGCTTGAAAAAAAATTGAAGCAGATAATCAACAGCACATGAAGAAAATCCCTGTGAACGTATCCCAATACTGTAGTACTGTTGGAAGTATCCCATGTCAAGGAGTAGAAGGACTGTCCACCTACACATGGTCCCCGTCCTGATTGATGTTTGAGGAGGTGGATGCAGAAGAAGAGGAGACTGTGGCTGATCTGGTCAATGATTAACTTGTAGAAAATCTCTCCAGCCCCAGAGCCACACTGATCTCCGCTTTGTGCGTCTCTCTTCGGCAGCATCCTGCTGAGGGAGCACAGAGGACTTGATTGAGCAGAGATCATTCCCTCCTGTCAGCCACAGAATAGGACACAGACTAGAGAAGCTGGTCAGCAAAAATTAGACGTGAGCTTCAGAATATCCCAAAAACAAAATGCCAGAAATTCTTCCTTACAGCCAACCAGTATCCATGCACATCAATAATAGACCTTCCTGAGCAATTCTGCAATGTTGTTCGGAAGTGAAATGTGTAAGTTATATTAATATGTACAATGCTTCCCTCTAAACAACTTCAGCATTACAATAAAAATTAGACATGTGCGATTCCGTTCGTAACAAATGGATTTTCGTACAGATTTGTTAGTATTCGTACATTCGGATCAATTCGAACATCCGAAAAGCTGAAAGAACCAAAATACAAAAATTACGGAATTACGAATAAGCCAAATAACGAACAAGCGAAAATACGAACGTACGATTGGACAATCTTACTAAAACACGAAAATGACATCTATAACGAACGATTTGCATTCCGTATTTTAAATTCTTTGTCTGTTCGTATTTTCAATTGTATGTTCGTATTTTTATTTGTGTGTTTTGTAAATCCGTTTCTTTGTCTGTTCGTAAATTTGTGTACTCGTATCGTTCTTTCGAATGGGCAGTGTAGTTAGTGAGTGATGTATCTTACTTAACCTCCCTGGCGGTATCCCCGAGCGTGACTCGGGGTGGATTTTCAATGCCAGGATCGGTATCCCCGAGTCACGCTCGGGGTGAATGTGCAGAGTGTGCAGCGGCGTGCAGCGGCTTACCTGCTCGCTGAATCCACAGACAAGTTACTTACCTTGTCCCTGGATCCAGCGATGCATCCCCGCTGTGTGAGCGAGCGGGTCCTTGCTCGATTCACAGTGTCCCCGTGTGCCGCCGATCTCCGTTCCCTGCGACGTTACGACGCATGGGGGCGGAGAACGGCGCCAAATTAAAAAAAGTAAACAAACACAATACATACAGTATAATGTAATCTTATAGATTACAGTACTGTATGTAAAAAATACACACCCCCCTTGTCCCTAGTGGTCTGTCCAGTGCCCTACATGTACTTATATATAATAAAAACGGTTCTTTCTGCCTGAAAACTGTAGATTGTCCAAAAGTGTCCCTTTATGTCAAAAATGGTTTTAGAGCAGCTAGAAAACAGCGATATTAAATTATAATCACTTACAGAATTGTGCGATAGCGATTTGTGGGGAAATTCGTCATAAAAAAATAAAAGTAATGACAGCGACAATTCTGCAACTGAGCAAATTTCAGTGATTTTGAGTTGATTACATTATTGAATAATTTTTATTATAATTATATTATTATTTGTTATAATTATTTATAATTATTTATTATATTATAATTTATAATTTTGTTTTTAAAAAAAAAATCATACCCGGGATGCCAACTACACTCTTGTTTGGTCAGATTTAAATGAGTTATTCCTAAGAATTGCAGGCCTACAGTATAAAACGCAGAATTTCCTTGCAAAATAATTGTACCGCTTTTGGTACGTAATTCCAGACAGAATCATACCGCCAGGGAGGTTAATATCTTAGCCAATCAGCTTATCTCTTTTGTGTCACATTGGACAGTGTAAAGCCTCGTACACATGATCGGACTTCAAACAAACTTTTCCGTGGATTTTTGTCTGAAGGGAGTTGGCCGGACTTTCGAAACCAAAAAAGTTTGTCCGATAGAGCGTACACACGGTAGGAATTTTTGGAAAACGCTAATTTTGAAGTTTGTTGGCAAAAAGTCCGACCGTGTGTACGGGGCTTAAGAGAAAGTCTATCTTAATATGGATTAGCCGCGTGTTGAAAATTAAACTAAAATACGAGATTGCGAATGACCGCGCCGCGATGTATTTACGAAAGTACAAAATTACGAATCCATTAAATGAAAATTATCTAACAAAATTACGAATTTTGAATCAAAGAAAATAAATTAGACAGAATTACGAATCATTCAGTATAAATGAAAATAAAACTGTTACGAAAATACGTAAAAAAAACGGGTCCGAATAGGAAAACTTGAGTCTTACGAAATTGTGAATCTTTACGAACCTACGGAACGAGACCAAACGAAACAAAAAATTTTTTTTTTTGTTGTGCATATGTCTAAAATGTTAACTGTAAATTTGATAGTTACATAAATATGAATAACACAAATCAGGCAAAGTGGACTTGGTAAGCAATACAACCTTCATAAAATGTTTACTAGAAATGCCTTTATGATATAGTTGGAGCAATGGAGAGTATTGCAAGGTAACCATTTAAGGAACCAAATCTTGAAATGAAGTTTTCTAGACAGAAATATGGTAACTGCTACTGACAACTCTTTAAAGGGGTTGTAAAGCTTTGTTTTTTTTCACCTTATGCATTAAGGTGAAAAAACACCTTGCACTCTCGGGCTCCCCCAGCCCCCCGATTTACTTACCTGAGCCACGAAACTCCGTGAGCGCGATCCCGCAATGGTTTCCCCTAGCTTGAGGTGGCTCTTCATTGGAGATTGATAGCAGCTCAGCCATTGGCTCCTGCTGCTGTCAATCAAATCAATGAGGCCGAGTGATACACTTGGCGGCTATGGCCACACGTAAGTCCCGCCGCAATATATGTAAACGCTGTTTAAACCACATATGTGAGGTATCGCCGCGTGCGTTAAGAGTGCCAGCAATAATTCTAGCACTACATCTCCTCTGTAAATCTAAACTGGTAACCTGTAAAAAATGTCAAAGCTTTGCCTATGGAGATTTTTAAGTACCGAAGTTTGGCGCCATTCCATGAGTGTGCGCAATGTTAAAGCGTGACATGTTGGGTATCTATTTACTCGGTGTAAGATAATCTTTCATATTTTACAAAAACATTGGGCTAACTTTACTGTTTTGTTATTTTTTTAATTCATGAAAAAAAAAATTCCCAAAAAAAGGCGTTTGAAAAATTATTGCGCAAATACCGTGCAAGATAAAACATTGCAATGACCGCCATTTTATTCCCTAGGGTGTCTGCTAAAAAAACATATATAATGTTTGGGGGTTCTGCATAATTTCCTAGCAAAAGAATGATGATTTTTACATGTAGGAGAGAAGTGCCAGAATAGGCCCGGTGTTGAGGTGTGTATAAAAGCCCGGTATTGAAGTGGTTAAAGCGGTAGTAAACCCGCTGAACATTTTTTTTTGTAACCCTGTGGAAGAAGGTGCTCTGGTCAGATGAAACCAAAATCAAACTTTTTGGCAACAATGCAAAACGTTATGTTTGGCGTAAAAGCAACACAGCTCATCACCCTGAACACACCATCCCCACTGTCAAACATGGTGGTGGCAGCATCATGGTTTGGGCCTGATTTCTTCAGCAAAGACAGGGAAGATGGTTAAAATTAATGGGAAGATGGATGGAGCCAAATACAGGACCATTCTGGAAGAAAACCTGATGGAGTCTGCAAAAGACCTGAGACTGATAGAGACATACCCCAAGCGACTTACAGCTGTAATCGCAGCAAAAGGTGGCGCTACAAAGTATTAACTTAAGGGGGCTGAATAATTTTGCACGCCCAATTTTTCAGTTTTTTATTTGTTAAAAAAGTTTGAAATATCCAATAAATTTTGTTCCACTTCATGATTGTGTCCCACTTGTTGATTCTTCAAAAAAAATTACAGTTTTATATCTTTATGTTTGAAGCCCCTGAAATGTGGCAAAAGGTTGCAAAGTTCAAGGGGGCTTCAAATACTTTCGCAAGGCACTATATATATATATATATATATATATATATATATATATATATTATATATTAGGGCTGTGGAAATTAAAGATTAATTCCTCGATTAATCGTTAATTTTTTTGATCGATCAAAATTATTTTGATCGGTACTAGTGGTGCAACGGTTCGTAAATGATCCGTGATCCGAACGGGTCACCATATGCGGATCGGCACACCATGTGCTCCGCTGCTGCCTCTGCCATAGGAAAGGCTGCGACTTCGACCTAGCTCCCGGAGCGGTGACCATCTTGGTCCACCCGGCGGCGGCCTAGGTGATCCTAGAGCGGCGCACTGACCTCATCACCTGGCCTCAACTCCTCGTGTTCGGCCGGCTTCTCTGGTAAGACTAAGCAAGCACGAATCTTCTTATACAGTGTGGGAAATGTGGACCATATTACAGTGGGGGGAGATGTCTGTGGATATTACAGTGGGGGAGATGTCTGTGGATATTACAGTGGGGGAGATGTCTGTGGATATTACAGTAGGCAAGATGTCTGTAGATATTACAGCGGGGGAAATGTCTGTGGATATTACAGTGGGGACTACTGATCCAAAAAATGTATGTGCGTTATAATTAATCGAAATTAGTCGATTAAAAAAAACGAACACGAAAATTTTAATCAGTAACAGCCCAAGTATATATATATATATATATATATATATATATATATATATATATATATATATATATATATATATCCTAAATTTACAAACACACTTCCCGTATTTATCGGCGTATACCGTGCACTATTTTGCCCTGAAAATCAGGGCAAAATCGTGGGTGCGCGATATACGCCGATACCCGCTTTTCCCGTGCTGAGTTTGAATACTGCGCCGACATATACCGAGCGCAGTACACTCGTGTATAGTCGGGGAGTCTCGGCTACACTCGCGCTCACGTCCTGTACGTCCAGGACGTCAGCGCGAGCATTGCCAACTATACGCGAGTGTACTGCGCTCGGTATATGCCGGCGCAGTATTCAAACTCGGCGCGGGAAAGCGGGAAACGAGCGAGGACGCTGCAGAAGGACGCCGGACCCAACGAAGAGGACACCCGAAGCTGCAGACGGACGCCGGACCCGACGAGGCCGCCGATGGACGCCGTGCAAGACACCAAACTGTAAGTACAAAAATCTTTTTTTCACAGGGATTTCGGGGCAACTTTAGGGGTGCGCGCTATACGCGGGAGCGCGCTATACCCCAATAAATACGGTACTTATGTTAATGGTTACCAGTGTGACTCAATCCACTATTAATTCAAAGCGAATTCAGATCACCCAACCAGACATTTCTTCTCTTCTCTTATATAGGCATATATAGACGGAATTTCATAAGCGACCTAGAACTCGTGTAATACATATGTTCCATTCCCTAGTGATGAACAGAAGAGTTAAATGTAAAAAAGGAAAGGCCAGCCAGCCGAGGCTCTTCTCTTTTTAATATGGTGTCATTAAGACGTTGTCCCACACAGGTTAATATAATTGGGTCTGCGTAGGATCGCTGATCCGCAGCCAGTTACTGCACAGAACAAATGACATTTAAGTGTGAGATGTAGAAGTTGGCTTGTTATCCCAGGGACAGGAACGTCACTTCTGTAAAGGGGACAAGGATAAATTGGCTGGGAAGTGGGGACGACAGAGTACATTTATTAGAGAGGAAAGTTAACACAGTGGGGAGTGTTGTGATTATCTCTGCTCAGATTTACACACACACACACACACACACAGATACACATTAAACCTCCAAGACACAAAAAAAGGCATACACGTACTGTATAGTTTAATATTCACATAACACTAACACTAAATCAGTTGGTCTCACCTGCACAAAGTAAGGAACACTCAATATTTCTTAAAGTCGCCCAATCTAATTACCAATTCATCAGATGATGAAGAACAGCATACAACATTTAAAAAAAAGAAGTTACAAAAAAAGCTACTTACATGGTTGTTTAATAGATTTCTGCTAACAATATCCTCTGAAGTTTAGCTGTGGTGCAAATGTTTCTGTATGCTTTTTGGACAGCAAGCAGGTCCAGCAGTGGCAAAACTAAACCTGATTATTAAATAAATGCACCTGCTAGGAGTTGGTTTTTGGAGCCCATTTGCATCATTGTTTTGCAGTAACCCTTGCAGTAATGCAACACATGGCTATGCACCAAGCACATTACTATGTCCACTGCTCAAAAAATGAAAGGAACACTTTGAAAACACATCAGATCTCAATGGGGAAAACTCTCATGCTGGATATCTATACTGATATATACTGGGTAATGTGTTAGGAATGAAAGTTTGCCACATCGTTTGATGTAAATAAAAATTATCAACCTACAGAGGGCTGAATTTAAAGACATCCCAAAAATCAAAGTGAAAAATATTGCAGCAGGCTAATCCATTTTGCTGAAATTTCATTGCAGTAACTCAAAATGGTACACCCCACATGCTTGTATGCATGCCTGACAACGTTGGGGCATGCTCCTAATGAGACGACGGATGGTGTGCTGGGGTACTTCTTCCCAGATCTAGACCAGGGCATCACTGAGCTCCTGAACAGACTGAAGTGCAATCTGGCGTTGTTGGATGGACCGAAACAAAATGTCTTAGGCCTCGTACACACCAGCGGATCTGTCCGCTGAAAACGGTCCGCTGCGTCCGCTGCCGGATTTCTGTCTGATGGTTGTACACACCATCAGACAGAAATCCGCACGGACATGATACACGGATACACGGTGACATGGACGCGCCGTAGCCGCGACGATGACACGGCGACGTGTGCGGCCCTGGAAGGTCAATGCTGCCACGCATGCGTCGAATCACTTCGACGCATGCGAGGGCTTTCGGCCGATCGGACATGTCCGGTGAGTCTGTACAGATGACCGAACATGTCCGACGGACAGGCTTCCAGCGGACAGGTTTCTTAGCATGCTAAGAAACATTTGTCCGCTGGAAACAGTCCGATCCACCGGACAATTGTCCGGTCGGCCGTACACACGACCGAACATGTCTGCTGAAACTGGTCCGTCGGACCAGTTTCAGCGGACATGTTCGGTCGTGTGTACGGGGCCTTAGAGGTGTCCTATTGGATTTATGTTAGACGAGCATGGGGGACATTCAATGGTCAATGATATCAATTCCTTTATCCTCCAGGAACTGGCTGCATATTCTCACCACATGAGGCCGGGCATTTTCATACAGAAGGAAGAACCCAGGACCCACTGCACCAGTGTAGGGTCTGACAATGGGGTCCAAGGATTTCATCCTGATTACCTAATGGCAGTCAGCCTGTAAAGGTCTGTGTGTCCCTCCATGGATAATGCCTCCCCAGACCATCACTGACCCACCACCAAACCGATCATGCTGAACAATGTTACAGGCAGTAAAACATTCTTCACAGCTTCTTCAGACACTTTCACGCCGGTCACATGTGCTCAGCGTGAACCTGCTCCCATTTGTGAAAAGCACAGGGTGCAAGGGTGGACCTGCCAATTCTGGTGTTCAATGACAAATGCCAATTGAGCTCCACAGTGAGCACAGAGTCCACTAGAGGATGTTGGGTCCTCAGGCCACCCTTGTAAAATCTGTTTCTGATTGTTTGGTCAGAGACATTCACACCAGTGGCTTGCTGGAGGTCATTTTGTAGGGTTCTGGCAGTGTGTCAGTACTAGGATTCTTTTAGGACCCAGCACAACTGTTGCCTGGGAAACAACAGTGATTGGCCAGCTCACCTTTAAATCACCTGTATCATCATCCAATAAGTGCTCGTCATAGAGTTACCTTTGTTTGAATCAGCCTGACATTCTGCTCTGTGTATTTCGTGTATGACCCGGCTCGTTTGACCCTGTTTGTTCGCTTCTGATTCGGTACCGTTTGAACTCTGATCTACCTGTGTATGACCCAGCTTGCCTAGACTACGCTTTGCCTGATTCTCCTGTAGTACATCCATCTGCAGCGGTGAACTACAAACACCAGCAAACATCCATCTGCAGCGGTGAACTACAAGTCCCAGCTGACCTGCTCATGGTATGTGCTCTTGTTCTTGAACTGTTTACATAGTTAGCACACCTGAACTGTTATCTGGTCCTACCCTGACCTACCCTGACCTATGCCCTTAGACCTTTTCTGGCTACTTTTGCAATAACAATTGGTGTATTGTCTAAACAAGGCAGAAATGTATGTCCCGTCTGTGACAACACCCACAGATTTACCTGACTTCCTGTCACACCATGTACCAGTCAACATATTCATATGTGCAAGAAATTGAGGAGAACCTGTCACCAAGGGACAATTGCAGTAATCTGAACCTCCATTCTTGTACTGTTATATTGCAGCAGCTTTACCCCTCACTTATATTATTTGCTTGTATTTTCTCCCTGTCAACAGTAGTAGATGGTATGGCCATCCTATTTTCTGCTTGAATCTGAGCACATACATGTAAAAAGCTGTCATACAACACATGTTCTGTCAGGATTCCATGGAAGACAACATTAGGCAGTACATCATCTCATGCAGAATCTGGCAGAGGAACACTGGACAAGGAATTTTGGCAAATATGAAATTAACATTTAATGACTATGATGTAATTAATCACATTGGCCCGGATTCACATACATCGGTGCATATATATGCCGCCGTAGCGTATCTCTTTTACGCTACGCCGACGCAACACAGAGAGGCAAGCATGGAATTCACAAAGCAAATGCTCCCAACGTTGCGCCGGCGTAACGTAAATTCGTAGCCGTAAGCCAGCCTAATTCAAAGTAGGTGGAAGTGGGCGTGATCCATTTAAATGAAGCGTGACCCCATGCAAATGATGGGCCGAACGAACGGCGCATGCGCCGTCCCGTGGACGCATCGCAGTGCGCATGCTCTGAATCACGTAGAAAATACTCCCTAAGATACGTCGAATCACTGCCTATGACGTGAGCGTAACCTACGCCCATCCATATTCACGTACTACTACGTAAACGACGTAAAATACGACGGCTGTTCCCTGGTCCATACCTTTGCATGAGTTGCGCCTCATAGATGGGGAATAACTATACGCCGGATGTAAGCCTTACGTAAACCGCGTATATTAATGCGCCGGGCGCAAGTACGTTTGTGAATCGGCGTATCTCACTCATTTGCATATTCAAATCGTAAATCAATGGGAGCGCCCCTTGCGGCCAGTTTAAATATGCGCCCACGATACGACGGCATAGGAAACTTACGTCGGTCATAGGAAGCCTATTTTCAGGCGCATCTAGTTCTGTGGGCACGGCGCACAGATACGACGGCGCACATTTACACTTACGCGGCATATCTCGAGATACGCCGGCGTAAGTGCTACGTGAATCCGGGCCTATATGTTTCTGACACACTGCATTATTTCAGTAGGAATAAAAAGTATTTTGCTGCTGATTTTTGTTTGTCCTCAGTGTCCAGTGGATTTTGCTGCAGTGTCCAACAATACACAGCCGGCATTGATGTTGCCCTAATACCATTTTTCCATTGTGGCAATGTTCCTGTGAAACCTTTCATTATGTTCATCACTGACTGCGCCTCGATTGCTCAATTTATTTGCTGCTATGTAGTTGCCAATAAAATTATAAACGATATCCTTTAATGCTTTCCAGGCAATATTTTCTTTGGTATTGGCGCAACCAGAAATGGCTGCACAAACGCAATCATTACCATACTGACACAACCAGAATCATGTCTACACAGATACAACGTAGACATGTGCATTCGTTTTCGTCCGAATTTCGGATATTTTTGTTATCGTTTTAACAAACAAAAACGAATGCGCAGAATCCAAAATCCGAAAGATCCGACATAAGAAAAAATGCTTTATTTTCGTTTTCGTTGCTACAACAGTTCGATATAGATAGGAGATTCGACATGACATTGACAATAGCAATCTGTGTCTATCGAACCTGCGGTCGAATGTGCCTAACCTTAACTCTATTAGTCCAAGATTATTCTACATAGAGAGGAAAGATTCTACATAGAGAGAAAAGATTCAACATTATAGAGACAGTCTTGGAGTAGACCATTCGACATGAACGACGAAGATTCGACGAAGCAGCGAAAAACATACAAACGTCGAAACGTTATTGGTGTCTATTGAAAGCTCTAAGAAGATTCGACAAGCAGCTAAGCCGTACGATGCCGCAATCGTACATTTCCAGTCAAATGCTCGGCCCATAGGCTATAGAAGAATTTGAATGTTGGTTGACTAGTAATAATAATTTATAAATATAATTATTAGTAGTGTCATACAACATTAGAATTCTTCTATAGCTTGTAGGCGGAACATTCGACCTAAAATGTACGATTGAGGCATTGTACAGTTTAGCTGCTCCGTCGAATCTTCTTAGAACATTCGACAGACACCATAAGCCTTCAATGACGGTTTCGACCTTAATTAATTTGGATTTTTGGACGAATGCATTTTTTAACAAAACAAAATATATAAAAATTAATTTCAGGAGTAACTAAATAAATTTATTTTTCAGACGAAAACGAAATTCCGAAACAAAATATTTCAGTGTGCACTTGTCTAACAACCAGTACCTTACTGAAGGGACCAGAAAAATGTCTACAGAGATACAATGCACACTGGACATTTTTCAGCTTCTCCTAAGGACATTTGGCAATTGGCATTTGTTTTTCCTGCCGCTAAACACCCCTGCATGTTAGCCTATGTGTCCAAGCACACATAGGCTTTTAGAGGCAGAAAAAAAAACCCACTGCCTATGCATCCAGGAGCAGTAGAAATTTGGCAGAAAAAATGCTTTATGCTTCCAAGCGCGTGTAAACGAATGTTAATTACAGGCACGTTTAGCGCTTGCATGTTAATTAATTTTAATGACCAGAATAAATCATAATTCTAGCCAATTAAAGGAATTATTGCTTGGCACCTGTAAACACACCTAAGCGTGCGTGTCTGGCGTTTTTTCTGCCAAAATGCTGCTGCCAGGAGGAAAGGTTTCTAGGACTTAATTAACTTTAGCATCTATTTTTAAAGCCCCCCCCCCCCCCAGCAGTCTGTGTAAATGAAGCTTCACTGTGCCTGGGTCTAGAAGTGAACAGTTAAGCCTGAGCACTGCCAGGAAAAGGAAGGGGGGTGAGTGGAGAGTGTTGGTCACCCACTTCACTGGCTATATGGAAGGGTTTACCACTTTAACACCTTCCAACAGGGGGAGGGGGATTTCATTATTCTGACTGGACGTCAGACAAGCAACTCGTGCGAAACCACCGGGGGCGCACAGCGCGGTGATCTGTGGTGCCGTATGTCGCTCGAACACACCGCATCTCCGATAACGGTAAAGAGCCTATGATGTAGGCTCTTTACCATGTGATCAGCTGTGTCCAATCACAGCTGATCACAGTTTACATTGGAAGTGTCTGTTATCAGCATTCCTCTACTCACGCTGACAGCACATGAGTATAGGAGAGCCAATAAGCGGCTCTCCTGACAGGGGGGTCTGCGCTGATAATCAGTGCATTGATTATCAGTGTAGTCCCATCAGTGATGCCTGCCAGTGTCCACCACTGATGCCCACCTGTGGACATCAGTAATGTCAATCAGTGCTGCCAATCAGTGCCCATCAGTGCTGCCTTTTAGTGCCCATCAGTGATGCCTGTCAGTACCTCCTCATCAGTGCCGCCTATCAGTGCTCATCAGTGCCGCCCATCAGTGCTCATATAGACTGCCCATCAGGGGGGGTCTGCGCTGATAATCAGTGCATTGATTATCAGTGCAGTCCCATCAGTGATGCCTGCCAGTGTCCACCAATGATGCCCACCTGAGCCCATCAGTAGTGCCAATCAGTGCCCATCAGTGCTGCCTTTTAGTGCCCATCAGTGATGCCTGTCAGAGCCTCCTTATCAATGCCGCCCATCAGTGCTCATAAATGCTGCCCATCAGTGCCACCTATCAGTGCCCATCAGTTCCACCTATCAGTGCCCATCAGTGCTGCATATTAGTGCCTCATCATCAGTGCCGCCTCATCAGTGCCCATCAGTGCAGCCTCAGCAGCACACATCCGTGAAGGAAAAAAATTACCTATTTACAAAATTAGAAAAAAAAAATCAGTGATGATTAAATACCAGCAAAAGAATATTCTATCCGTCTCAAAAGGAAGGGGGTGAAAATGCCTGGTAATGAAGTGGTTAAATAAATTGACTTTAATGCAGACTTTTGTTCATTGCACAGAATACAAGGTACATGTATCACAACCAATGTCCCAGTGAGCACAAACCCTAAATTGTCACCCAATCTCTCTCTCTCTTCTTACCAATGTATTATTTGCTACCCTTTATATAAACCATTTATTTTTGGTAAAGATGGGAAGGAAGGAGTTAGGTGAAGTTAGGTAGTGTCGGTAGAAACCATAGCTGCTGAGAAGGGACAGCTTGTTAAAACAATGTTAAAATGAACCCTACTTCTAAAGAATACTTCCTTTGACACGATACTATCCATATTTTGTATCCAGTTGTGTCATAATGAAAAGGGCAGCATAATTCATGCAAATCAAAACTGTGCTCAGCAGACACACACCACCAAAGTGGTAAGAGAGAAAGAAAAAAAAAAAAGAACAAAGGAAATTATATGAACACAGGAGAGAAAAAAAATAAAAGACAAGTAAAGAGGAATGAGAAAAATGAAACATAAAAGATGGACAGAAAGAAGGTATAGCCCAAATAGGAGAGTAACAGGCACTCCGAGGCTTTGACAAGTTATGTCTGACATTACAGGAAGAAATACCATTAATATTAATATGCACATGAGAGGAAAGGTTCTTACAGACGTCTGCAAAAAATACTGTTTCGAAAGACAAAATAGATGTTTGAAGCATTAATTCAGAATAACACACCAACAAACCTTAAGCTAAAAGCGGTCAATCAACCAGTGGCTGGCAAATCATAAAATGTAATATTTCTGAAGGGAGCATATCTGTCCTGCATGACTGGCTGCTTTAAACAGCTAGTTTAATAACATGCCGGTTTTATAAGGATATCTTTATAGGTCAGAACTCCAACAGCAAGCGTTGCGGCTGTTCTTTTCTTCAAATTTGGCTGAACAAGAAATTTCCTGATTAGCTGTATTCAAACAGACTGTACAATTGAATTGTAATGCGTGTGGCCTTCTTTATTTCTCCAAAACTTTAACTTCTAAAGGTGCATTCAAATGGCCGTAATTAATTAAAGTGGAATTCATCCTAAAAGCAAACATTTATTATACAGTGCATCCGGAAAGTATTCACAGCGCTTTACTTTTTACACATTTTGCTATGTTACAACCCTATTGAGCATCTGTGGGGCATCCTCAAACGGAAGGTGGAGGAGCACAAGGGGCCAGATCCATGTAGATCGGCGTATTTTTAAGCAGGCGTAGCGTATCGTTTTTACGATACGCCGCCGCTACTTTGAGAGGCAAGTGCTGTATTCTCAAAGCACTTGCGTCTAAAGTTACGGCGGCGTAGCGTAAATGTGTCGGCGTAAGGGCGCGGAATTCAAATGACAAAGATGTGGGCGTGTTTTATGTTAATTCTACTTGACCCCACGTAAATTACGTTTTTTTTAACGGCGCATGGGCCGTCCCTGGGGGTATCCCAGTGTGCATGCTCAAAATCACGTCGCAATGCTGTAGACGTGAACGTAATTTACGCAAAGCCCTATTCGCGAACGTTTTACGCAAACGACGTACACGACGAAAAATTCGACGCTGGCACGACGTCCATACTTAACACTGCGTACGCCTCATAGACCCAGGGGTAACGTTACGCCGAAAAAAGCCTTACGTAAACGACGTAAAAAAATGCGCCGGCCGTACGTTTGAGGATTGCCGTATCTAGCTAAATTGCATACTCTACGCAGAAATCAACGGAAGCGCCACCTAGCGGCCAGCGTAAATATGCACCTAAGATCCGACGGCGTACTAAGACGTACGTCAGTCGGATCTAGCCCCTATTCAGTCGTATCTTGTTTTGTGGATACAAAACAAAGATACGACGGGGCATCCTAGAAGTTACGCGGCGTATCAATAGATACGCCAGCGTAACTTCTTTGTGGATCTGGCCCATGGTCTCTAACCACTTGCCGATCATATCGCGACTATATACGTCAGCAGAATGGCACGGCTGCGCAAAGCAACGTATATATACATTGCTTTGAATTTTCGCGCCGTGCGGGTGATAGGGTGACCACATTTCCAAACTACCATTCCCTTTCCCAAAAATCAGCTTGTGCTGTAACGAATCACAGCACAGTGATTGGACACAAAAGGCGGGATTTATGATTTCTCCAATCACAAGCAGAGGGCGGGATTGTGCTCCTCCAGGCATTCCCGGCCAGGGCAAGTACTGTTAGTGAGTAAAGCGCAACGCTGTATCTTGGCCTAGGCCAACAAGGCCCAGGCCTAGGACAGCACTTTGCAGGGGGGCAGCACGAAAAGAGTCCCTTGTAGCTTGTGCTACACTTTTAAGCCTCGTACACACGATAGGTTAACCAGAGGACAACGGTCTGAAGGACCGTTGTCATAGGTTAACCGATGAAGCTGACTGATGGTCCGTCACGCCTACACACCATAGGTTAAATACAATAAAATTAAAAACAGGTACAGACTTTAAAAACGTATGTCTATTGTATAATTCCAATCACATATATCAGAACAAAATACCCCAAAGAACCACATAGAAGATGTTGGATAGAGAGTGTACCCTAGAAGTGCCCCAACGTGTTTCAACTTTTGTTGTCTTCCTCAGGGGGTAACACAAAAGGAGCAGATTCTACAAGAGATTCATGTATTAAATCAATCTAATGTTATTGAGAAAGGAAAAGTGTACAGTACACAAATATGTCATTCAATAAAACATAGATAAAGATAAACATCATTTCAATACTGGTACCATAACGTCTCCTGGTATAGATACTTTGTTAGCTTCAATTGAGTTAGTTTGATATATAAGCCTGTGTAGCTATATCATCTATCATGACATAAGGGTTGGTGAGCACCACTATCCACTCAACCACATCCACTCACTTCATTACAAATATGCTAGGGCTTTTGATGTTGTGATAAGCACGTTTTCTCTTAAGCCCTGTACACACGATCAGTCCATCCGATGAAAACGGTCTGAAGGACCATCAGTTAAGCTGACTGATGGTCCGTCACGCTTACACACCATAGGTTAAATAACTGATCGTGTCAGAACGCGGTGACGTAAAACACAACGACGTCATGAAAAAAATGAAGTTCAATGCTTCCAAGCATGCATCGACTTGATTCTGAGCATGCGTGGATTTTTAACCGATGGTCGTGCCTACTAACGATCGGTTTTGACCTAATGGTTAGGAATCCATCGGTTAAATTTAAAGCAAGTTGGCTTTTTTTTTAACCTATGGTTAAATAACCAATGGGGCCCACACACGATCGGTTTTGACCGATGAAAACGGTCCTTCAGACCGTTGTCCTCTGGTTAATCTATTGTGTGTACGAGGCCTAAGTGTAGCGCAAGTCTTATGAGGTGGACTGGGCTACAAGACATTTTCATCTTTCCATCTATTAAATCGTATTTTTTTTTTTTTTTTGCCATCCGTTAATTTCCCTTCATTTCCTGCCCCATAGCCAAACAGGAAGTGAGAGGAAATCTCTGCAGATGAAGGGAATCCCCCCGCAAGGCCCTCAGAACTAGAACTAGTGTCCCCACTAGAAAATTTGAGGGCAGGTCTTAAACAGGAAGGGGTGTGACCTTGACAGGAAGGGGTGGATCATATTTAATATGGGGGTTGCACGAGTTTAGTCAGGCCTAGGGCAGCACAAAAACTAAGGGCCAGATCCACAAAAGGGATACGACGGCGTAACTGCTGTTACGCCGTCGTATCCCTGTTTCTATCTATGGAACTGATCCACAGAATCAGTTTTCCATAGTTAGGCAGAAGATCCGGCATGTGTAAGGGACTTACACTGCCGGATCTTAGGATGCAGTACCGCATCCGCCGCTGGGGGCATTTCGTGTCGAAATGCCGCCTCGGGTATGCAAATTAGCACTTACGGAGATCCACGAAGCTTTTCAGCTTCGTTTTTTCTCCGTAAGTTTTAGTTTGCAAACGCAAAATTAGGGCTGCTTTTACAAAGTGTAAACTGTTTACACCTTGTAAAAACAGACCTTTCTGTCCAGCGACGCGATTTTTTTTTAATTTTGAATTTTATATTTATATTATTTATATTTTTTCATATTTTATCTTCCATCCCAAGCTGAATAAGGTGAAGATCCTTTCTAGCTAAAATCTTTTACCTATATTAATTTACTTTCTCTATCACAAACAAAAACTAATAAAATCCATCTAAAGATTTCAGTACAACAAGCCAAATTACACTGCAGCATGGAAGCTACACTATTATAAAGCACAGGCAAAATAATAGTAATTTCTAGTAATAATCCCATACAAAATATATCACTCTAGAGAGTCTAGACACTCGTACACTGAGACATAATTATAAGAGACACTATCTTTAAAACATATGAGCTGGTGTATATCAAACACTATCATTTTTACACTATTTTAGCAGGGTGCCAACACTTTGCTTCATGAATGATTAATAAAAGTCAATTACACATCCACATGTGAGTGTCAGCATTCTCAGCATGGCTCCTATTAGTATATATTAAATAACAGCTCGTGTGCCTTCCCCAGTCCATTATTTACATACGATTAGCATGCACTCCTTTGCCCATTACCTGAATCCTGTTTAAATATCAGAACACACACAGTGCATGCCCCTTGCTTGGGTGCTTGGGCTATTAACCACTTCCATACAGGGCATTTTCACACTCTTCCTGCCCAGACCAATTTTTCGTTTTCAGCGCTGTTGCATTTTGAATAACAATTGCGCGGTCATGCAACACTGTACCCAAATGAAATCTTTATGTTTTTTTTTTCACAAATTGAGCTTTCTTTTAGTGGTATTTGATCATCTGTTCGGTTTTTATTTTTTGCGCTATAAACAAAGGAAGAGTGACAATTTTGAAAAAAAACACAATATTTTTTACTTTTTGATTTAATATATATCACAATTTAAAAAAAAAAACACGTTTAGGCCGATACGTATTTTTCTACATATTATTGGTTAAAAAAAATTGCGTATATTGATTGGTTTGCACAAAAGTTATAGCGTCTACAAAATAGGGGATAGATTTATGGATTTTTTTTTATTTTACTAGTAATGCGATTTTTATTGTGACTGTGACATTGAGACTGACATATCAGACGCTTTTGACACGTTTTTGGGACCATTCACATTTATACAGTGATTAGTGCTATAAAATTGCACTGATTACTGTGTAAATGTGACTGGCGGGGAAGGGGTTAACACTAGGGCACGCTGAAGGGGTTAATATGTTCCCTATTGAGTGATTCTAACTGTAGGGGGAGGGGACTCACAAGGGGAGGAGACCGATCTGTGTTCCTCTGTACTGGGAGCACACATCGGTCTCCTCACCTCTGACAAGAGGTGGATCTGTGTGTGTTCACACACAGATCCACACTCCTGCCGTGATCGTGGGCAATCGCGGGTGCCTGGCGGACATCACAGCCGTCGAGCACGCGCACGGGTCGCGAGCGATGCTGCGTGTGCGCCCCCTAAATGGCCGGGAAGAAAGGACGTCATATGATGTCCACCCGGAGGGAGGGATGGGGAGGGATGTTTCCTGCCGGCGTCATATTACTATGGCCCAGTAAGGAAGTAGTTAAATAAGAATGGGGTGATCCTTTTTCCAACTCAGAGATTCTGGCTTTTAATATTTTTTTTTGACATGTTGGTGTTATATCTTTCACTTGGATGTTATAAATTTCACTGAGTAAATACAGTTGGATAAAACAACATCTGTGCCTGTCTTCATTTCAGAGCTGCAAAGCAAGAAAATATGTTTATTTTAAAGGGTTGATTCTTTTCTATACCCACTGTACAGTGGAGATCGAAAGTTTGGGCACCCAGGTAAAAATTTGTATTAATGTGCATAACGAAGCCAAGGAAAGATGGAAAAATCTCCAAAAGGCATCAAATTACAGATTAGACATTCTTATAATATGTCAAAAAAAGTTAGATTTTATTTCCATCATTTACACTTTCAAAATTACAGAAAACAAAAAAATGGTGTCTCCAAAAGTTTGGGCACCCTGCAGAGTTAATATCTTGTACTGCCCCCTTTGGCAAGTATCACAGCTTGTAAACACTTTTTGTAGCCAGCCAAGAGTCTTTCAATTCTTGTTTGAGGTATCTTTGCCCATTCTTCCTTACAAAAGTCTTCCAGTTCTTTGAGATTTCTGGGCTGTCTGTCACGCACTGCTCTTTTAAGGTCTATCCATAGATTTTCAATTATGTTGAGGTCAGGAGATTGTGAAGGCCATGGCAAAACCTTCAGTTTACGCCTCTTGATGTAATCCCCCATGGATTTTAAAGGTGTGTTTAGGATCATTATCCATTTGTAGAAGCCATCCTCTCTTTAACTTCAGCTTTTTCACAGATGGCATCAAGTTACCATCCAATATTTGCTGAAATTTTATTGAATCCATTTTTCCTTCTACTCATGAAATGTTCCCTGTGCCACTGGCTGCAATACAACCCCAAAGCATGATTGATCCACCCCCATGCTTAACAGTTGGACAGAGGTGATTTTCATTATATTCTGTGCCCTTTGTTCTCCAAACGTACCTTTGCTCATTCCGGCCAAAAAGTTCTATTTTAACCTCATCGGTCCACAGAACTTGTTTCCAAAATGCATCAGGCTTGTCTAGTTGCAAAGTTCAAACGCAGATTCTTGTGGCGAGGACGTAGAAGAGGTTTTTTTCTGATGACTCTTCCATGAAGACCATATTTGTACAAGTATCTCTTTATAGTGGAATAGTAGTGTACCACAACTCCAGTGTCTGACAGATCTTTCTGGAGGGATCGTGCAGTCAAACGTGGGTTTTGAATTGCTTTTCTCACAATCCTGCGAGCTGTTCTGTCTGATATTTTTCTTGGTCTTCCAGATCTTGCTTTAACTTCCACTGTTCCTGATGACTGCCATTTCTTAATTACATTCCGAACAGAGGATATTGACATCTGAAAACGCTTTGCTATCTTCTTATAGCCTTCTCCAGCTTTGTGAGCGTCAACTATTTTCAGTTTTCTAGACAACTGCTTAGAAGAACCCATGGTGCTGATTGTTGGGGCAAGGTCAGATGAGTCTGGGCATTTAAAACCTTTGAGATTGACATCACCTGGTCTTCCCAGACGATGATTGAGAACAATCCATGGCACTGGCAGGTCTCAGCTTTGCAAAGGGGGCAGTGCATGCTATAAATTCTGCAGGGTGCCCAAACTTTTGCAGACGCCATTTTTTTTTAAGTGTAAATGATGGAAATAAAATCTAACTTTTTTTGACATATTATAAGAATGTCTAATCTGTAATTTAATGCCTTTTGGAGATTTTTCCATCTTTCCTTGGCTTCGTTATGCACATTAATACAAATTTTTACCTGGGGTGCCCAAACTTTCGATTCCCACTGTATATTCCTCAATAGCCACAACGGATATAAATCCACTTTGTGTACACCCAATGCCTTTGCAACTAACTTTAAAAAGTGGCAATGAAATTTTCACTGTGCTGTACATAGTCTGTGCAGAAAGCATAGCTGCCTGCAGAAAACTGTAGGATGGGGCGGAGACAAGACCAGTCACCCTCCACAAGGAGAGAGAGCAGCAGTGACCAGTCTTTATTATGGGAAACTCCTAAACAAAGGCAAAGTTTCACATTGAACTACTATAAAGATCTGGATGGAATACTCAAGGCACACCAAGATCCAGGCAAATATACACATGCCTCTTGTATTTAGACAATATTTGCTTATCCCAGAGATCAGCTTTGGCCCTGGTGTTATAAACTGTACTAAATAGGGCTCATGCCCACTGGGCTTAAAAAATGCCCAGTTAGTCCATGTACACATAGGCATTTACAAGCATATTAGAAAAGGAGCATTTACAGGCTGAAAAAAAAAAACAAGAAAGGAGCTGAAGAGCAGAAAAAAAGCTGAACAGGCCTAAATGTGCCTAAATCCTAGACGCATTTTTGTGCGTTTGGGTGTTAATGAATTCCAATGGCCAAAATAAATTAATATTCTGGCCAACGCGCCCAAACACGCTTAAATACGCCTAAACGCCTGTGCAAAACGCAGCTTTTACCCCATTTTTTAAAGAAGCTTTTTTTCCTGCCACGAGAAAAGGCGTTTCGAAGAACTAAACTGATGCCCTGTGTGCATGAGGCCATATACCTAAAGAAACTGCTTATGATTAATACAATCGTTTTCACAAATACATGTATAAGTGTACTAGTCTATACATAGATATCTCAGATAAAAATAAATAGAAAGTGCTTCTGTAATTAGCAAGAGCATTAAGCAAGGAAATCATCTTAATTGGGAGATTGTTCAGCTGTGAAGTGACAAATTCTAGTGTTTGGTAATTAGGACAGGGAGTTGAATCCATTACTCTCTTTCATTAAATACGATTGGCTCGAAGGTGAAATACAATTTTTGTTCCTCAGTCCTGTCTGAGACATATTTATTAAAAATAAGTAGGCTGATGTGATGCCTGTAACCACCAATTAGGTTCTAGAAGTAATTTTTCTAGTGTAGATTATCAAATGTAACCAGACATCTGATTAGTAACTATAGAGAACAAATCCACATTTATGTGTAGTTATACATTTAGGGAGGGATACAGTAATAACTATAATGAATAACTCTGCAATTATAACCTAGTTACATACACTCACCGGCCTCTTTATTAGGTGCACCTTGCTAGTACTGGGTTGGTTGGACCCCCTTTTGTCTTCAGAATTGCCCTAATCCTTCATGGAATAGATTCAACAAGATGTTGGAAACATTCCTCAGAGATTTTGGTCCATAGTGGCATGATAGCATCACGCAGTTGCTGCAGATTTGTCAGCTGCACATCCATGATGCAAAGCTTCCACCATATCCCAAAGGTGCTCTATTGGATGGAGATCTGGTGACTGTGGAGGTCTCATTGTCATGTTCAAGAAACCAGTGGTGAGATGATTTGAGCTTTGTGACATGGTGCATTATCCTGCTGGAAGTAGCCATCAGAAGATGGGGACACTGTAGTCATAAAGGGATGGACATGGTCAGCAACAATACTCAGGTAGACCGTGGTGTTTAAACGATGCTCAATTGGTACGAAGGGGCCCAAAGTGTGCCCAAAAAATATCCCCCACACCATTAAACCACCACCAGCCTGAATCGTTGATACAAGGCAGGATGGAGCCATGTTTTTCAATTTCTGAACCTACCATCTGAATGTCGCAGCTAAAATCAAGACTCATCAGACCAGGCAACATTTTTCCAATTTTCTATTGTCCAATTTTGGTGATCCTGTGTGAATTGTAGCCTCCATTTCCTGCTCTTAGCTGATAGGAGTGGCACCTGGTGTGGTCTTCTTTTTCTGTAGCTGTCACGTACCTGGTAGGAGTCTGATATGACGAGGTCGGCCTCCCTTGTATCTCCTACCCAAGCCCCACTGAAGGTGGAAGAGGTGGTGGCTAGGGACGGGGGGGGGGGGGGGGCGAGTGCCTGGCAATGTGCCTGGGAATGTTGCTTGTAGAACTTGCGGTGGGAGTTGTAGGCACGGTGACAGCAGCAGGACAGCAGGTGAAGAGCTGGGATGGAACTCCTGTTAAGGAGGAACTCCAACCAACTTGCAGGTTCAGGCTTGGTGGCTTGTCAGTACTTCCTGTGGTCAGGAGAGAGGAGAGGACTGGACCCAGGAGAGCTGTGATGATAGAGAGCTAGCACAGGTTCCCAGAGGCAGTGTTAGAGCCGGGCAGATGATGGAAGCAGAGTCGTGGAGATAGCCGAGTTAGGTAACAGGCGGACTGCAGAGTACAAGGCATAAGCAGGAGCGAGGTCAGGTGAAGGCCAGAGTCAGGTACCAGTAATCAAGTATATCAGAGTCCAGAAGCAGAGTCAGATGAAGCCGGGAATAGTAATGGGTATCAAAAAACAGTTCATATGTAGGATTCCAAAGCTGTCACCGCTGTGAAAAATCCTATTTAAATGGATCCAATATTCAGTGCACACCACCACCTGCTAAAATGCCTGCTCACCTTAAGGATGAGTATAAAACTCCTAGACAGATCTCTCCATGTGTCCACCACGATCAATCCACTTTACCAATGGTAGTACCTCTGTGTGGGTAATCAACGTTTAAATTGTCTCCAAACACCACCTTCCTCCATTCGCTTTTCAATAATCAATTCCACTTATATATCCAGGTGTTAAGGACATGAAACAAAAAACACAAGTACCATAGTGTTCTCCGCTTTTGAATTTATTTAAAAAACCCCCCCCAAAAAAGTTACACTTACAAGAAATAACAATAAAAACAGCATGTATCAAATCACCAGCTCATTCACCGAAGAGTACTAATGCTGTGACAGGAAAGTGTTGTGCAGGAGGAGAAGTGTCCTGAGGTAAAAGTCTGCAGAGAGAGTGCAGAGGCGGGAAATGTTCTGAGGTGAAGCCTGTCAAGATTAGTGTCCGCCATTTTGTCCTATCTGAGGAAGTGTAACGCATGAACCGCTATAACATTTCCAAATACTAGTATGAACCGCTATAACATTTCAAATACTAATTCATCCTATGGGCATCCCATGTCCCTATTCTCCATCCAAGTTAATCCCTAATAAAATAACAAAAACAAGCAAAAGACTTTTCATTGATTGAAAGAGTGTGTCTATTTCCTCTTACGCACGGTCGGACTTTTGACCATGCAAAAGTCCACCGTGAGTCCGTCGGAAGTCCAACGGAAAGATAAAGAACAGGTTCTCTAGCTAAGGTCCGTCGGAGGCTGCACATGGCCGGATTTTCCGAGAAAAAATGCCCGTCTGACTTTTTCTCAGAAAGTCCGGCCGTGTGTACAAGGCATAATAGATGTCTGGCAGCAGGGTGATATCAGTGGATGTAGTAACTGGTAGCAACCACCCGCTACAAATGCATAGGTGTGAATCAAGGCTTAGGCTGCATTCACACCTTGGCGTACAAAATCGCGGCATTTTGTCCCGCGAATTGCGGCAACAAATTGCAGCGTTTTGTACCACGATTTGCGGCGACAAAACGCCGCGATTGTGAATGCAGCCTTACCCCCTCTATGGAGATGGTTCACATCTCCCATGCCGAACGTCGAAAGCCGCCTGAAAACAAGTCCCGGGCAGGCGTACGGCGTTCGGCGTGGAGATGTGAACCATCTCCATAGAGGGCAATGTGAAATCTTCCCTCCAGCGTCTCGGGGGCTGCTGCGGCGTCGCACTACAGGCGTATATACGCCTAGGGGTGAACGGGGGCTAAGTCTTGTCCTGTGCGCTTTGCATGCATTTTAGTTAAATTAAGACTTGATTTTCAGTTTTGACTGGAATGTACTTTAAAATTGCATAACAGTTCTGCTAGCGCAATAAACTAAATCTGTGAAATATGTGTATACAATATAATGTTTCTAATCAAAGGCCGAGCCTAAGAGTCTTTGTGAAATCGTATCCGCTTTAGTGAGAAACAAGAATTACAAGGTCTTCAAGAATCTGCTACAGAGACATTACTTTGTAGTAACATTGTTTATAATCTGCCTTTTATATCTATTGTTTCTTTTACGAACTGTTGCTAATGACCAGTGTTACACTGTGTGCTAGCATTTTACATTCACATATTCATGTTGGCTTTTTAATCTCTACAATATTCCCTTTATTAACAGTGCCTAATTAAAACATCTGTGTTAAGAGGCAGCCACATTAACTTCGCAGGCACAACGGAACAGAATTATTGTCGAACTGTCGGCTTTTAACAGTCTTTTTTTCTCTTTTTAATTAGCTGCTTTCTCTGCCTCCCCCTGTATAGAAACATTACGGAAATTAAAAAGCAGGACCCTTTCTCTTCTGTAGATCGAAGCGTGGTCAAAAAACTGATTGTGGGTATGAGATGGAGTGTGGAAAATGCGCAGTAAGGTTTTGAAGGATGTAATATTTCAAGATTTTGGTGTCTTTGTAATGGCTCGGTAAAGTGTGCCACTAAAATGAGTCTGAAGAGATTTACAGGAGAGGGGGCCCAAATGCAGTCCTAAAACTTCAATTCATTTTAATGTGGTTTAATCCTGCTATTCCATTACAGATTAATTTGAACGTGTAGTTATTTTTCTGGCTTTGTCTTTCCTGAATCTAAAGGGTAAAGGGCAGTAAAGACTTGACGCTTGACTATAAAGTTGGTGTAACTTTAATGTGAAATAAAATAAATATACATTTTCATCAATGGTCTGAAGTGCACTGAGCCTAGTAACATCACAACAGTCCCATAAATCATATTATATACACTCACCGGCACACTTTATTCGGTACACTTGTTTAATTGCTTGACAACACAAATTGCTAATCAGCCAATCACATGGCAGCAACTCGATGCATTTAGGCATCTAAACGTGGTGAAGATGAATTGCCGAAGTTCAAACTGAGCATCAGAATGGGGAAGAAGGGGGATTTAAGTGACTTGGCATGGTTGTTGGTGCCAGACGGGCTGGTCTGAGTTTTTTTTTTTTTTAAAACTGCTGATCTACTGGGATTTTCTTACACAATCATCTTTAGGGTTTACAGAGAATGGTCCAAAAAAGAGAAAATATCCAGTGAGCGGAAGTTGTTTGGATGCGAAAATGGCTTGTTGATGTCAGAGAAGAATAGGCAGACTGGTTTAAAATGATAGAAAGGCAACAGTAATTCCAATAACCACTCGTTACAACCAAGGTATGCTGAATACCATCTCTGAATGCACAACACATTGAACCTTGAAGCAGATGGGCTACAGCTGCAGAAGCCAACACTGGGTGCCACTCCTGTCAGCTAAGAATAGAAAGCTGAGGCTACAATTCGCACAGACTCACCAAAATTGGACAATAGAAGATTGGAAAAACGTTGCCTGGTCTGATGAGTCACAATTTCAGCTGCGACATTCAGATGGTAGGGTCAGAACTTGAAAGCATAGATCCATCCTGCCTTGTATCAATGTTTCAGACTGGTGGTGGTGATGTAATGGTGTGGGGGGGATATTTTCTTGGCACTTTTTGGGCCCCTTAGTAACAATTGAGCATCGTTTAAACACCACAGCCTACCTGAGTATTGTCGCTGACCATGTCCATCCCTTTATGACTACAGTGTATGTGTACCCATCTTCTGATGGCTCCTTACAGAATAATGCACCATGTCACAAAGCTCAAATCATCTCACCACTGGTTTCTTTACAATGACAATGAGTCCTCTGTACTCCCATGGTCTCCATTGTCACCAGATCTCCATCCAACAGAGCACCTTTGGGATGTGGTGGAAGATTTGCATCATGGATGTACAGCTGAAGAATCTGCAACAATTGCGTGATGCTATCATGTCAATATGGACCAAAATATTTGAGGAATGTTTTGAAATGCGATTTGTCATGCAATTTGACAGTTCAAAATCGCAGGACAAGTCACACCCTATTTTCTGCAATGGAACTGTTCAAATAGTTACTACTCTAGTCGCAGCGACTTTGAAAAAGTTTCCTGCACTACTTTTCTGCAATTTTATTGTTACTTGGATAGACTTCTGTTAAATGAAGTCACAAGCCACAATAAAATCAGAGATCCAAATCACACTGATTGGTGGCTTTGAAATCGTGCTGAAGTAGCACCATTTCAAAGCTGCACTGGTGTCAACCAGAGCCAAATGTAGTTTTCATTAGGCCTTTCCAAGGTAGACAATTTACCTTTCACATTTATTTTTAATTTATTGGTATATCCAAATCACCTGAAAAAAAAAAAAATACAGCTACCCACAAAATGGAGAAAAGAAAAAAAATCATGCAAATATGGATAATATGAGTCCAGGGCCTTAGTAGTGGATAGCAAGATATACAGTGAATCTGTAAAGTATTCACTGTGCTTCACTTTTTCCGCATTTTGTTACAATACAGCCTTATTCCATAATGGATTAAATTCATTATTGTCCTCACAATTCTACAAATAATACCCCATAATGACAACGTGAAAGAAGTTTGTTTGGGATCTTTGCAAATTAATAAAAAATAAAATAAAAATCTCATGTACATAAGTATTCACAGCCTTTGCCCAATACTTTGTTGAAGCACCTTTGGCACCAAATACAGCCTCAAGACTTTCTGAATATGATGTTACAAGCTGGGCACACCTATTTTTGGGCAGTTTCTCCCATTCTTCTTTGCAGGACCTCTTAAGCTCCATCAGGTTGGATGGGGTGCGCCGGTGCACAGCCATTGTTAGATCTTACCAGAGATGTTCAATTGTGTTAAAGTCTGGGCTCTGGGGGGGCCACTCAAGGACATTCACAGAGTTGTCCCATAGCCAGGGGTGTATTTAGTGATTATGGGCCAGATTCTCAAAGGGCTTACGACGGCACAACGCCATTTGCGCCGTCGTAAGTCCTAATCTGGCCCGGCGTATCTATGCGACTGATTCTTAGAATCAATTACGCATAGATATCCATTAGATCTGACAGGCGTAAGGCTCTTACGCTGTCAGATCTTAGATGCAATTTTTTTTCCCGCTGCTAGGTGTCGCCGACGTCATTTTCCCCGTCTATGCAAATTAGCTATTTACGCGAGATTCCCGAACGTACGCGCGGTCGACGCAGTGAATTTACGACGTTTCCGTAGCATTTGCGACATGTAAAGTTGCCCCTGCTATATGAGGGGCAACCAATGTTTAGTATGGCCGTCGTTCCCACGTCGAAATTTAAAAATGTACGTCGTTTGCGTAAGTCGTCCGTGAATGGCGCTGGACGCCATTTACGTTAACGTCGAAACCAATGACGTCCTTGCGACGTCATTTAGCGATATGCACGTCGGGAAATTTTAGGGACGGCGCATGCGCAGTACGATCGGCGCGGGAACGCGCCTAATTTAAATGATCCACGCCCCCTACCTGGATCATTTGAATTAGGCGGGCTTGCGCCAGAGGATTTACGCTACGCCTAAGCAACTTTACAGGCAAGTGCTTTGTGAATCAAGCACTTGCCCGTAAAACTTGCGGCCGCGTAGCGTAAACGAGATACGTTACGGCCGCATAGTTTTACGCCAGGATACGAGAATCTGGCCCTTAGTGTTTTGTTATTTTTTAATTCATGAAATCGGTTTTTCCCCCAAAAAAGGCGTTTGAAAAATTATTGCGCAAATACAGTGCGAGAAAAAAAGTTGCAATGACCGCCATTTTCTTCCCTAGGGTGTCTGCTAAAAAAATATATATAATGTTTGGGGGTTCTGATTAATTTTCGAGCAAAAAAATTATGATTTTTACATGAAGGAGAGAAGTGCCAAAATAGGCCCGGTGGAGAAGTGGTTAAAAATACCCTAAACCTTCATAACGTGAAAAAAAATGCCTTCCTTAGCCTCCATCTTTGAGACATATTTCCTGGCATTTATAAAGTACGCCTTAGACACTCATTAGAAATCTTCCGATTGTGCAACAATTTTGAAAAAATATATATGGAGTGGAGTGTTAAATATTTCTCCAAAAGAGGCATTGTTTCCTCATATTGTCCCCAGAAGTCTACAAACTTTCTAAACAAAGGGCCAGTTTACTGCTCTTCAGACATTGGCAGGCCAGTTGGTCAGTGAGAGTAGAAAATGCCCTGGTGTCAATGGGAATATACAATTCCCCATCAACCGTATTAGTGGGAGGAATAGTGCTCCATTTTTGGTATCTGGGGAAGGAATAATGCCCCCTCATTGGTGTCGGTGGGAAGAAATATACCACATTTTTGGTGTCAGTGGAAGGAATAGTACCTCAAGGGCGGGATATAGACAGGCAAAGGGCCACATCTGGCCCCCAGACCACAGTTTGGAGATCACTGTATTAGACCATACTCAGAAACCATAGCAAAAATGGGACTTTACATATGCCTCAAGTGGTCAACCATACTTTTGCATAAAAATCTTTCTATTACAAAAATTGTATTAATACAAGTTAAAACATTTCCCATAGGATCAGTAATTTAAAAACAGTTTTTCATAATTGGCATGTCCAGAGGTAACAAAAACACCAACCAACTCTGTCCAGTATTCCCAACTTAAAGTGGATGTTTTTTTTTTTATGTCACAATGTACAGTATAAGATTTCCTATCATCTGTGCCCAGTCTTGCCATACAGAGTTAATCCAGCTCTGAGCAATCCTCTTATTGTTCAGTGAAATAAAAACGGACTTACAGAGAAAAACCTTAGTCCGTTCCGCCCCCTTGCTGTGAGTGACATGTTATTTACATATTTCATGCACTAGCCTGGAGACAGGCATTATTTTTTAATTCCCACCCCCACTCCTTTTCTGAAGTCATGTGGTTACTTTTCTGGATTTTGACTGGATGTTAGTGATCATAGCAGAATTTGGTGTAAGGAATACACAGGGAAAAATGCATGTTGACAAGGGGAGTGTGGAGGAGGGCGGGGAGTCTACTGACATCACGACTCCACCCACCGAGCTCCAGACAACAGATCCACCCACAGAATCTGCAGTTTTTCAGTTCTTATAACAGACAGAGGGGAAACATTTGACAGGTAAGGATACATGCAGGAGGCATCTATATCCTTATAGATCGGCACTATGGCAGCAGTTTAGAAAGGATGAGAGTGGGTTTACATCCACTTTAAAAGTAGGTTGAGGTGCATAGGTTGACGTGTTTCACAGGGTCACCCGCTTCCTCAGGACATCTTGACCTTGGGTGTATTCAAGTATATCTAAAATTGAATTGTTAGAACAAATACAAGAATACGAGTATAATCAACCAAAAGAAAAACAAGAGATAAAAGAAGATTTTGTACACAAAATATCTTCCCAAGGAAGGATTAAAAAAAATGTATTAATTGAGAATACATTTATAAATGTATAATATCGCCTTTGTTATTAGAAGAAGTATAAATTCAAAAACAAGGAGAACATCACACCAATTCAAGCCCCCATTTGTGCAACATGCGAAAGATTCATGTTACTGTCAGCGAGGATTATATGAATCTGTTGCAGAACTGTCTGCGATGAATTACTTACGCGTTTGACACAATTTACTCCTATATTGGAGATGTCCTATTTATCTCCACTTTTCCTATCACCTATATGGTGGCATTTCGTAATAAATTCATTGCAGCCATGGCACCAGAATCTAAAAAATGTAAAGGTGTCAAACATAAGAGCTAATGAATTTGTTGCATGTGTTGGAAATAGCAGGAAAACTGCTGCACAGTTTTCATGAATTTGGTGCAGGACTTTCTAATACGACCAGGGCTTTTTTTCAGCGGGAACGCGGGGGAGCGCAGTTCCGGCACCTTCTGAACTGACTGTATGTAATAGCAAGGGATGCTGGGGTGTGCTGCAGGGTATTGATGCTCACTGCTGTGGATCTTTTTTTGCAGGGGGGTCTATTGTTGCTAGTGGGGGACCTATTGTTTCTAGGGGGGTCTTATGTTGCTGGGGGGGTCAGTTGTCGCTGAAAGAGATCTACTGTTGGGGGAGGGGTCTATTGTTGATGGCAGCCAGAGAGTCTATTAATGCTGGCTGTACGGAGATCTGTTGATGCTGCCGTGAGTCTATTGTTGCTGGCGGGGAAATTTTGCAGTGGGTGGTCCATTGTTGTTAGGGGGATCTATTGTTGCTGGCTGCAGGGGATCTATTTTACTGCTTTTCTTGATATCATTACTGTGAAGGACTTCTATGCAAATATCAAATATGCTTCAGTTTTATTCTCTCCCTGCTAGTTTAATGCTGTGTGTTAGATGAAAAGGTGATTTCATGTGTGACTCATCTCTCTGTGAAGACTGTTAATATGTTAAATAAGGCTAGCTTTTGAAAGGCCTTTAATTGTGTGATAACACTGTCTAAAACCTATTGATGCTCAGAGGTGTGAATAGGTGTCAAGCTGCATGCGGAGACGAAACGTCTGCCTAGGAAACTCAGTGTGTGAAGGTGGTTTGTTTGATGCCATTAATTAAGGAATGTGCAGTGATTAGACATGATAATTATAGGCCGGTGCCGACCTGTCTAGAATGTTTTAGTAATTAGCCTTAGTGTGTGATTAGGGGGGGGGAGATCTCATTGTTGCTTTAATGCCTGGTACTGTATATAAAGCTGAAAAGAAACCATTAAAGTCTGTCTTGTTCCAGCATTAAGCCTTGGCTCATGTGTGGATGATTCAGTGCTTTTCTTTTATGGGGAGAAGGGACTGCTTGACGGGGATATCATTCTAATACCGTCACAATTACCAAATTCCATATAAATTACTAAAGCACCACAAAATGATACTTGGTTCTATATTGTCTAAAAGGGGCGGTACTGGGAGGTGGGTAGGGGGCGGAGAAAAGGGGCAACTCGGAAAGGGGGAGTTCCTGCACCTATTGTCTGAGAAAAAAAAGCCCTGAATACGACCATAGCACTAGACAAGTGACACATATGTTTTATTTAATTCCCCCCTATTGTTTTCTCCAGCACTTCAAGTTCTCTAGTTAAAAAGAACCATAATTAAATGTAAAAACATTCCAAATGATTACAGAAGCATCTAATCGCATGACTTTATATTCCACACTCTCGATTAATTTTGCTGCCCATCAAAGGGACAGCCAAACCTATGTAGGTTTTCACTGTATATCCAATGAAGACTAGAATGAAGCATTCAATAGGGCGCATAGTTCTTATCACACTACATGAACTCATCAGAAAAGATTATGCCTGAGCCCCGTTTAGCGCTCCTCTCTGCAGAGTTCAGGTCCAGAGCAATGATTTCCAGGTAGTTAAAAGATAAGAGACTTATACATTAGTTTTTATTCCAAGGGAATGCTTAGCTAGCACTGGCCTCTCAGTAAGGTTAAGTGTTGCCTTTAAGCATTATACACTAAAGTTAATGCATTTACACTCAGGGTAATGTGCAATAATAGGAACATCACTCGCTGTCGACTCACTGCAGAGAAGTTTAGGACTTTTAGAAAATATTTGTCTGATCTTATATGACCAAGCTAAGGTACATAAGCGTCATTAGACTTATCCATTCATATATTCATGACATATACAATAGAAAATGCAGCTTTAGCATGGGCAGTCTTGTCTTCTCATTTAAGAGCTGGTAATACTACACAGGGTAGGAAAGGATATATTAAATTGTTGACAATTTGTAGCAGAGGAAACATTTACATAGGTACACTATAACCCAGCAGGGCTGGACTGGGACAAAAATGTGGCCCTGGACTTCATCCAGACAGGCCCACTTTAATTTTGAGTGTCCTCCTTGCATCAGAGTGTCCCCCATCAGAGTCCCCCTTGCATCCATGTCCCCCTTACATCAGTGTCCCCCCATCAGAGCCCCCCTTGCATCAGAGAGTCCCCCTTGTATCAGAATGTCAACCATCAGAGCCCTCCTTGCATCAGAGTGTCCCCCATCAGAGTCTCCCTTGCATCAGAGTGTCCCCCCTTGCATCAGAGATCCTCATTCCATCGAGTCCTCCTTGCATCAGAGTGTTCCCCTTCAGTGTCCCCCCCTTGCATCCGAGAGTCCCCCTTACATCAGAGTGTTCCCCCTTGCATCAGAGTGTCCCCCTTGCATCAGAGTGTCCCCCCTTGCATCAGAGTGTCCCCCCTTGCATCAGAGTGTCCCCCTTGCATCAGAGTGTCCCCCATTGCATCAGAGTGTCCCCCATTGCATCAGAGTGTCCCACATCAGAGTTTCCCCCTTGCATCAGAGTGTCCCCCATTGCATCAGAGTGTCCCACATCAGTGTCCCCCATTGCCAGGGCTGTCTTGAGAGGGCACACCTGGGCACTGCCCAGGGGCCCCAGCTGCATGAGGGGCCCCTTCCCTTTCCCCAAAGCATCTGATCCTTGAGCCCAAGCTGCCCCAAAATTGGGGCAGCCGGGCTGCCGCTCTACATGCCAGATTTCCCCCCAGCACTCTGACCCCTCTACACCCTTGATATAACCTACCTCCTACCTACTTGATTTATGTTTACCTGCACTGTCTCCATTGTAGGGGCCCCAGAGCTTTGCTTTGCCCAGGGGCCCATGATGCTATTAAGACGGCCCTGCCCATTGCACCAGAGTGTCCCCCATCAAAGTGTCCCTGCATCAGTGTGTCCCCCCTTGAATCAGAGTGTCCCCCCTCTCCTCCCCCTCCCACATGTACTCACTCACAGCTCTCCAGAAAGGCAGCATCGTTCCTTTCTCCAATTATGTGATAAGTGACAAGTGATAAGGGGAGAGAGGAAGCAAAGTCTGCCGGCTGTCTATCTCCCCCTATAGGGAGCAGAAAGGCTAATACTCACTCCAGCAAGTGACGGCTGCTGCTTCTCCTGATAGGACTGAAATTGAGATCACTCACTGTCAGAGAGGAGTGGCTCCAGGACTGCACCTGACCTGCCCACTGAGCCATCGGCCCACCGGGAAACTCCCGGTAGTCCCAATGGCCAGTCCATGCCTGTAACCCAGACAGCATGACAATTTCATAATTTTACACTTATTAATTTACCTTTTAAAATGCCCTAATCTCATTGTCATAAATACAAATCACCCTACTCCGCGCTATGAAATAACAAATCACAATGAAACCCCTCTATTTACATAAGAATAATTTGTCGCTGCAGCCACAATATAATAATAATCCCAAGTGATTATATAAACTTTAAGTTAAAGAGGAGATCCAGCCTGAAAAAAAAAAAAAAAAAAAGTCAGCAGTAACAAATACTTTAGCTGCTGACTTTTAATATAAGGAAACTTACCTGTCTTGGAAACCCGCAATGTTGGGCTTCACAGCCGGGTTACTACTGCACATGTGCGAGTCATGCTACACTTGCCACCATCTTCTGGGACCTGTGTTTGTCCCAAAAGGCAGCGGCGGGAAGGAGGTGGGACTGAAAATGCACAAACCAGGTACCTGCTCCCCTCCAAAAAGTGCCAAATGCAGTGGAGGGGGTGTGATCAAGTGGAGCTTCCCCTTTTGGGCAGAACTCCGCTTTAAGCACTGTGAGTTTGAAAAAAAACAGCCTATTTTTTACCATGTCATTGGATTTTATTAAGTATTTTGATGTTCACAGCGCTATATTTTTTATTTATTCTGGTCCATAATCTCATTTTCATATTAGAATATTCTGTTGTGTGTTTCAAGCATCCGTCCGCATATACACATGCACCACTGATACTGGCACCAATTGGCCTATAGAAGTACAGAAGCTGTACTAGTTGGTTGAAGTCTGATCTGCAACTCGCCCTGTGTTCCTGTGTCTATTCTTGTTCTTAATTCCTGTGACTGACTTGGCTCGTCCTGACCTCACTTGAACGCTACCTGTCCTGACCTCGGCCTGTTTTTGGATTCTGCTTCCCTCTTGCTCATCTACCTGCCACAGTGTTGCTGACCACTGCTTGTACCCTGATCATTTTCCTGCCCTCCTTTCATGCCTGTACCTGACCATCTGTTTCTGACCTGGCTTGTCTGACTATGCATCCTGTTACCTGTCTGCTCAGCTCCATATGCTATTTACCTGGTCCTTGTTGGTCATCCATCTGCCATGTGTTACCAGTCTACTCTGCACTTGTAATTGGTCACCTGCCTGCCAATCAACAGCCAGACTGATGTCTGCTAAGTTCTGGGTCTGCTGTTCCTGCTGCCATCCGCTGTGTTGGCCATTTGATCCGTTCCTCGTGACATACCTGCTCTTCATCTGTGCGGTCTGCTGAACAATCTACAGGCACTCGTACCTCACCATGGCCCGGATTCAGACAGAGATACGACGGCGTATCTCCTGATACGCCGTCGTATCTCTGAGTTCCGTCGGTCAGATCTATGCGGCTGATTCATAGAATGAGGTTCCGCATAGATCTCCCTAAGATCCGACAGGTGTAAGTGACTTACACCGTCGGATCTTAGGCTGCAATTCCAGGCCGGCCGGTAGGTTGCGTTTCGTTTTTTACACGCGATGAATATGCAAATGAGGATTTCCGCCGATTCAGAAACGAACGCCTGCCCATCGCTTTTTTTTTACGTCGCTTGCGTTCGGCCTTTTCCGGCGTATAGTTACCCCTGCTATGTGAGGGGTATCCTATGTTAAGTATGGCCGTCGTTCCCGCGCCGAGTTTTGAATTTTTACGTTGTTTGCGTAAGTCGATTCAGAAAAGAGCTGGACGCAAGTTGCGCTCACGCCGAAACCAATGACGTCCTAGTGACGTCATTTGGAGCAATGCACGCTGGGAAAATTCACGGACGGCGCATGCGCTGTTCGATCGGTGCGGGGACGCGCCTGATTTAAATTGTAGACCCCCCCTTGCCGTGGAATTTGAGGTAAGTGCTTTTTGAATACAGCACTTGCCTCAAAAACTTGCGCCGGCGGATCGTAAATCATCTAAAGATCCGCTAACCTATCTGAATCCGGCCCCATGTGTTCTGATGTAACTCCACTTTCCCCCTATGTACATTACAAGGATTTTAACAAACTTTGATAAGATTCCTACTTTTTTTTCTTCTCGAGAAATAGCTGTTTGTTTGCCTGTGCCCATATGGTCTGAACAGAAAAATGGATCCTGTGCATGTTTGGACCGAATGCGGTGCGATATCAGCCATACTATCTGCAAAGACATCGCATGTAATGTGAACAGTAGTGCGCTGCGAATCACATGCGATGTCTGGCATCGCACAAGTGTGAACCGGCCCTAAACGCACATTTGTGAATTCACAATGAACCATACTGAAGGAAAATGCCTTTTATATTTCATATCTTATTAATCTTGCTAGTCCCTACTGAACTGATTATTACTATGTTACAAAATCACATTTAAAAATACGATACACAAGCATTGCAATGATTCACGTCAGCCAAACAGATCTAAAGAGCTTAGGCTTTGCAAATGAATAGACACATATTCATGCTGCTTAGTTACCCCAGGTGGCTGGACAGTAATGTTCTTAGTGCAAAGTTATAAAATAAGCCCAACGATGAATTATGACAATATGCTGGGAAAAGACATAACTGACTTCCAGTCTAAGAAGCAGAGGTTCGGAGTGATGGGGGCAGGATGTTAAACATCTGGCTCATTTATAAAAACTGGAGGAACGGAACATGTCCCTACTGCCCATAATAATGAGATGCTTGCTTTCATTTGCTAACCTGCATTAGAAAATGAGAATCTCTTCGGTTATAAATGGCGACCTTCCTCTGAATCATATAAATGAAGCCCATAATGAGACATGACGGGCTTGGCAGGAACCTCCGCCCCTGTAGGCTCATCTGTGCTGCTAGACTGGTCTCCACAGCCTCTTCTCCCCTATGCTCTGAGGTCCTCTGATATCATCAAGACTGATACAGGACCACAGCCCTGCAATGGATGTACTGATTGCAGAGGAACCGGTGGTGGTCGTTCATTGGTCGGTCAGTAGCATTTACCTCATCACCGGCGACTTCCCCCTGCTCGGTGGCCTCCCTTCCTCCTGCTCTCCATTACCGGCGGCTTCCTGTTCTCCTGCTCTGCACAGTGGCGGCTTCCGTTTCCTCACTCCTCAGCGGCCAATCAAGAGCCTTCTCTTTTCGGCCAGTCGAAAAATGGGTCTCACGCACCGCTTTTGATTGGTCGGATTGAGGATCAGTGTTTCAACAGTGATTATTCATTCGCTGTTGTAACACACCTTGGTGGGCTCCAGGTTGCATGCCTACAACCGAGCCCACCCTATTTTAAAGCCTACTAGAGCCTATGGCGGACCGCCCGGCCACAATGTACTGCGAATTGGCGGCCCGTACATGCAAAGTGATGTACTGGTACGTCGCTGCCTGTTTCCAGGTTTAGGGTGCGCCCATAAGCACCCCCCTGGATCAGCAGTCACGTCAGCAGGGAGCTGTGCTGCTGTGGTTGGGGGCAGTAACACATTTCAAAGCTTCCATGGTCTGAGCGATCAGCTCAGTTCTCAGGCTTAGCACCAATATGGGAGGAGTATAGAGGTTTGTTTTTGTTGTTTTTTTTTTTGCAAACCCATTATTCTCCTTTAGAGCACATTCACACAGGTCCGACTTGGGATTCGACTTCAGGTCGCCCCAGGTCGCCTCAAGTTGCGCTGCATGAAGAAATCAATGTCAGTGAATGGAGCCGTCTTAATGCACACTACTGCAGTCGCTCCGACTTGAAAAAAGGTTCCTGTACTACTTCAATACGACTTGTAGGCGACTTGTACCCATTGATTTCAATGGAAGTCACCTCCAAGTCGGATCCCCGCTCACAGTGAGGCAACTTTACAGGACGTCGCCCCAGTGTGAACCTGTTCTAAGGCAAACCCCTCCCTCCCACAGGGTGAACTCCACTCCAAATTTTAAATAAAAAAACAGCACAGGTTCCCCTATGGTTTATATTGGCCTCTTATGATGTCACACTCCCAGCATGCTCCGGGTGATGACGACATAGTTACCCCGCCCCCTTATGTCGTCACTACCTGGAGCATGCTGGGACTGTGACGTCATAAGAGGCCAATATAAATCGTTGCGCACCGCACACCCGGCATTACAGCGGGAGGGGTTGTCGAGTCAACATTGAAGAAGAGAAGAGGGAAGAAGGCGACGGGCCCCCACTGGTAAAAAAGCTGGAAGAAGACAGCGGTGGTGGCCGGCAGAAGGGAGAAAGAACCAGAGAGCGGGAGAAGAGAGTGGAGAAGTCGGAAGACCCCCCCGAAGTCAGAAGAAGACCCCCCAAAGTCGGAAGAAGGGAGAAGATCAGGCCACCGCTCGTAAAAGAGCTGAAAGAAGACAGCGGTGGTGCCCGGCAGAAGGGAGAAGTCGGAAGACCCCCGAAGTCTGAAGAAGACCCCCGGAGCTGCCTAATAAACTACTTTAAAAACCTGTCTAGTGTGTTTTTATTTTTGACACTTTTTACCCCCCCAGGTGAATGGGTAGGGGTACAATGCACCCCATACTCATTCACATTGGGTGGGTGCTCGGGATCTGGGGGCCCCCTTATTAAAGGAGGCTCCCAGATTCCAATAAGCCCCACGCCCACAGACCACAACCAATGGCCAGGGTTGTCGGGAAGAGGCCCTTGTCCCCATCAACACCCCCCCATGTTGAGGGCATGCTGCCTGGTACGGTTCAGGGGGGGGCACTCGCTCGTCCCCACCCCCTTTCCTGACTGGCCAGTCTGCGTGCTCGGATAAGGGTCTGGTATGGATTTGGGGGGACCCCCATGCCGTTTTTTCGGCATAGGGGGTTCCCCTTGAAATCCATACCAGACCTAAGGACTTGGTATGCTCTTGGAGGGGAAACCCATGTCGTTTTTCTATTTAAAATTTGGCGTGAAGTTCTCCCTCCTGAAAGCGACTTCTAATCGCGTTGTAAGTCGCACTGAAGTCGCCCCAAGTCGCGTTGTGATTCATACTCAAGTCGTGTTCAAGTTGCCTCCCAAAGTCACGCTGAAAGTCGTGTTGCTCCTGTGTTTAGTGATTAGTTTGTGAAATGAGACTGTTTTTAACTTTCAACATCCAATATCTTATCCTAAATATTTCTTCAGCATATGATTGTACAACTTACTTCCATGGAACAAATCTTTGGGCTCCATACAGATCTTACTCCCCCTTCTGCTCCACATCTATGCTCTATGGAGTGCCTACGTACCCACCATTCATACACGCCTTCCTTGTCTACAAGACAAATATCAGCCCATTTTTAGACAGCATCTTGTACAACAGCTTAGCCACTAAAGATTAATCACGGCTGTAGTGCCTAGTAGAGATGGATTTCACTGTGTCCATAATCCCTATTGTTTCCCATATTTCTCTTGCTGATTATTAATGTCTCATGCAGGCAAAGATCTGTGTATTAAGCCAGTGAACAGCAGCATGGAGCTGGCTAACCTATCCTAGAAAATAGGTTTTGTTTTGTACCAAAATCATTAAAATTTACACAAAACCTCTTAGAATTGGTGTACAGCTGATTAAAAATAGCGGCAGCAAAATACAGTATTTGGAAAACTTTTCTAAACTTGGTCGTATATTAGCGTAGTGACCATCTTTTTTTTATGTATTTATTATTTATCTATTTATCATTTATTTTTTAAAGGGGAACTCCAACTTATAAACATGTAAACAAAAATTGATCCATTGTAGGTAACTGCACCTGTCAGGAGTAGCTACACTATATTACCAAAAGTATTGGGACACCTGCCTTTAACTCTTCTGGGAAGGCTGTCCACAAGGTTTAGGAGTGTGTCGGAATGTTTGACAAATTTCAGAAGTGCATTTGTGAGGTCAGGCACTGATGTTGGACGAGAAGGACTGTCTCAGTGTCTCCGCTCTAATTCATCCCAAAGGTGTTCTATCGGGTTGAGGTCAGGACTCAAAATGGGGGAACACTACAGTGTTTTATTTCAGTGACAGCTCTGATCCTGCTGACAGCACATCCAAGATGGCGGCACCCATCAGTAGTCTCAGGACTTTTGTATGTCTACACAAGGCAGGCTTTTACTGGTAAATAACATGCCTAAAATACATTAACACACATTTAACCCCTTTATCGCCCCCTAGTGTTAAATCCTTCCCTGCCAGTGACATTTATACAGTAAGCAGTGAAATGTGTATAGCACTGATCGCTGTATAAATGTCAATGGTCCCAAAATTATGTCAAAATGTCTCATCTGTCTGCCGCAAAGCCAACGTCGCGATAAAAAAAGAGCAAGAAAACCGCCATTACTAGTAAAACAATAAAAATAATAATAAAATGGCATAAATCAATAACCTATTTTGTAGGCGCTATAACTTTTGCGCAAACTAATCAATATACACGTATTTTTTATCAAAAATTTGAAGAATACATATTGGCCTAAACTTTTTTAAAGAAAATTGGGACATTTATTATAGCAAAAAATATTGTGATTTTTTTCAAAATTTGTGCTTTTTTTTGTTTACAGCGCAAAAAATTAAAACCGCAGAAGTGATCAAATACCACCAAAAGAAAGCTCTATGTGTGGGGGGAAAAAATATAAAAAATGTATTTGGGTAAATTGTCATTCAAAATAATACAGTGCTGAAAGCTGAAAATTGGCCTGGGCAGGAAGGGGGTGAAAATGCCCAGTATTGAAGTGGTTAATGGTAAGGTGAAAGGGTCTCTTATGTCTCTGCAATAACATATTATATCTTTCTCTGACTGTCACCATCCACCTTATTGCTGGTCGTTCTATTTTTCGTCTCCTTTCGATGTTACACACACTCATTGGTGTGCGCAGCCTATTGCATTAGGGTGTGCGCCCCAAAGCACAAACACACACGCATGTATATCAGCAGAGAAGAAGATGGTGTCAGTAGAGCAAAGAATGGTTGCAGTAGGGAAGTGGGGGGCAGTTTTTTTTTTATGTTCTTTTTTTACAATTTTATTTTTTAATTATTTTTGCAATATTATTATTATTTTTTATGTATTTAATTATTTTTTTTAGGAGCCTGCGTTATGGGGCTTTGGTGAAGTATCAAGGCTCTAAACAGACCACTGATGTCTCCCTTTTGAGACAGAGAAACAAACTGAAGACTCCCCAGTCCCTTTCTTGGCAGCCTGCAGTAAAAACAGTGGGCCAGATTCAGAGACATTTGTGGCGGCGTAACGTATCGCATTTACGTTACACCGCCGCAAGTTTTACGGGCAAGTGCTTGATTCACAAAGCACTTGCCTGTAAAGTTGCCTAATTCAAATGGGGCGTGGATCATTTAAATAGGCGCGTTCCCACGCCAAACCTACTGCGCATGCTCCGTTTTGAAATTTCCCGCCGTGCTTTGCGCGAAATGACGTCGCACCGACGTAATTTTTTGAACGTAGACGTGAGTTACGTCCTTTCCTATTCACGGACGACTTACGCAAAAAAAAAAAAAATTTAATTTGATGCGGGAACGACGGCCATACTTTAACATGGCACGTCTATCTATACGCCACGAAATAGCAGCTTTAACTATACGCCGGGAAAAGCCGACTAGCGGTGACGTAAGAGAATGCGACGGCCGTGTGTACCTTCGTGAATCGCCTGAAAAAGCTAATTAGCATACCCAACGCGAAAAACTACGCGAACTCCACCCAGCGGGCGCCAAAGTATTACACCTACGATCCGAAGGCGTACGCCTGTCGGATCGAAGCCAAAAGCCGTTGTATCTTGGTTTGAGAATTCAAACTAAAGATACGACGCGGCAAATTTGAAAGTACGCCGGAGTATCAATAGATACTCCGGCGTACTTCTTCTGTGAATCTGGCCCAGTTTACTTTTCTTCAGTTAAGAATGAAAACAGGACCAATCAGTACAGATCACTCACTATGTTCATTCAAAAAAGGAAGGGGCTGGTTAACTAAATATTTAAATATTTCCCCCTCCTAAAAGGAGAAGAGGGAAGCTGGCAACACTGCAGAGGAGAACAGGAAGTAGAGGGAATTGGCACCGTAGAGCGTGAGGTGTTTTTTTTATAAAAATGTATTTTAAATACAACTAGTGTGAGCATAGGTGTGCGCACAGGGTGTGCCGGATGTGCCTGGGCACACCCTGTGCGCACACCTATGCTCACACTAGTTGTATTTAAAATACATTTTTATAAAAAACATAACTTGATTAAATTGTGGTCACTTGTATCCACCTGAAATCTAGATGGAACAGCAGCAGGAATGGTTAAAAAAAGAAAAAAAAATCTATGTCCTATAACCTTCTATCAGAGAGCTTGTATAGGGATATGATTAGAGTGTGTAGAACACAGAAAATCAAGTAATGGTATTTATGTCTTTTTAATAGTGTTACATATCTGGAGGATCAGGGGGGAGTCTGCTGGTCAGACCTGTCATTTGTATCAATGAGTTTGGAACAGAAGACATTTCTGTGTTGTAAAGTGACAGTCCCAGAGGTCTGTCGCAAATGCTAATTCTCTGCTTGCTGGCTACATGAACTCACTTAGAATGAGGACAAGAGAGAGAAAATCAATGAGGGACACATTGATTAACATTAGCAGCAACATGACATTAACACATATTAACAGCAAGGTTGGGTATACGGTACAAACTGGTAAGTGCACTTTTCACCAACTATGGAAAATAAACAAATGTATAAAACACATCTTTGTGGCACCATGGATTCCTTTTTTTTAAAACATTGACAAAAAAAGGATAATATATAAAATGCAAAAAAGACCAGAACTCCATACAGTTTGTAAAACGTAAAGCGGTATTGAACCCAAATCAAACATGCGCCGTTCGTAAAAAAAAAACGTCAATCACGTCGGGTCACCAAACATTTACATAAACATAAAACACGCCCCCCATCCTCATTTGAATTAGGCGCGCTTACGCCGGCCCCATTTACGCTACGCCGCCGTAAGTTAGGAGGCAAGTGCTTTGTGAATACAGTACTTACCTCTCTGACTTAAGGCAGAGTAGCGTAAATACGATACGCTACGCCGCCTTAAAGATGCGGCGCCCTACCTGAATCTGGCTATTAGGCTTTCTTTCCTTTATTTTCATCTGATGATCTGGCCATTAAAGTGTTACTAAACCCACAATAGTAAAATCAGTTTATATATACAGTAAAGCATGCTTATTATAGTCACTGTGATACCTAAGGGGTTAATCCTCTGTAGAAAAAGGCTGTTTGATCCTGTCTTCTCTGATCGTCCCCTTCTTCCACAGTCTCCAATCTATCTCCTGATAGAACCAAGCTCTAGGGGGGCATTCTGCACATGCTCAGTTTGGTGTGTATTGCTAGAGAGGTTTTTTTTTAGAGAACTCTATCCATCAGTCAAAGAGCGGGGTGGCTGGAGAGAGGGGGTGGGGCCCGTGCGCCCATAACCTCCCTGGCGGTATGATTATTTCAGATTTTAGGTGCTGAAAGCGCTACCATTATATTGCAAGGAAATTTGGCGTTTTACATTGTAGGCCTGTAATTCTTAGGAATAACTCACTTAAAGGGGAGGTTCACCCTAAAAACCACTTTCTCTAATTACACTGGCCCCCCACATTACAATACGATTATGCCTGTTATGTTTTTTTTGATGCTGTACATACCTTCGTACAGCTAATTCACCCGTGGCTTCGGGGTTGCGAGTCCCGCGGGAGTGGGCGTTCCTCACATGCTGGTGATTGACGTTTAGACAAAAAAACAGCTCCCCCCGTCGCGTAAGCCGGGTCACGATTGGCGAAAGGAGCCGAACGGCGATGCGCAGGCGCAGTATAGCGCCGACTCGCCGTTCGGCTCCTTTCGCCAGTCGTGCCGCAGCTTACGCGACGGGGGGGAGCTGTTTTTTTGTCAAAACGTCAATCACCAGCATGTGAGGAACGCCCACTCCCTTGGGACTCGCAACCCCGAAGCCACGGGTGAATTAGCTGTACGAAGGTATGTACAGCATCAAAAAAAACATAACAGGCATAATCGTATTGTAATGTGGGGGGCCAGTGTAATTAGAGAAAGTGGTTTTTAGGGTGAACCTCCCCTTTAAATCTGTCCAAACAAGAGTCTAGTAGGCATCCCGGGTATGAAAAAGTTTGAAAAACAAAATCATAAATTATAATATAATAAACAATTATAACAAATAATAATATAATTATAATTATAATAAAAATTATTCAATAATGTAATCAACTCAAAATCACTGAAATTTGCTCAGCTGCAGAATTGTCGATGTCATTACTTTTATTTTTTTGTGACGAATTTCCCCACAAATCGCTATCGCACAATTCTGCAAGTGATTCTAATTTATTATCGCTGTTTTCTAGCTGCTCTAAAACCATTTTTGACATAAAGGGACACTTTTGGTTGCTATGGACAATCTGCAGTTTGCAGGCAGAAAGAACAGTTTTTTATTATACAAAAGTACATGTAGGGCACTGGGCAGACCACTAGGGACAAGGGGGGGGGGGGTATTTTTTACATGCAGTACTGTAATCTATAAGATTACAGTATACTGTATGTAATGTGTTTATTTACTTTTTTGAATTTGGCGCCGTTCTCCGCCCCCGTGCGTCGTAACGTTGCAGGGAACGGAGATCGGCGGCAAACAGGGACACTGTGTGAATCGAGCGAGGACGCCGCTCGCTCACACATCGGGAGGCATCGCAGGATCCAGGGACAAGGTAAGTAACTTTGTCTGTGGCTGCTGCGAGGCGAGCCCGAGTCTGGCTCGGGGATACCGCTTTTGGTACAGAAATCTTACCCCGAGCCAGACTCGGGAATACCGCCAGGGGGGTTAATGGACGCACCGCCATTGGTTGCCACAATACAGAAGAGACGGCTTAGTTAGATAAATTGGCTAACTGAAAGTGTTCTCTGATGGTACTACAAGTGTATTATATACACAATCATTTTTAACAAATAGCCGAGTTCCTTTGTACTAATTTAGGGGTAATTTACTAAAAACTGGAGAGTGCAAAATCTGGTGTAGTTCTGCAAGGTAGCCAATCAGATTTGAATGAACTAGAATGAACTAGCCAAAAACTGGATGCTGATTGGTTTCTATGTACAGCTGCACCAGATTTTGCACTCTCCAGTTTTAGTAAAGCAACCCCAGTAAGGCCTCTTGCACACGGTACTGATGTTTGTGCATCTGTTTTTTGGGCCCTAACTCCAGGCATTTGTTTTGCGCACATGCGCATGTATTTGCGCGTATATGCCTGTTTACGCATTTGTGCGCACAATACATTCCTAGGGAAAATCCATTACCATTTATGCTCATATGCGCGGATTTGCATGCACTGCGCAAACTGCCTGGATTTTTGTTTTTTTACTCAAGAATACGCAGTGCTTTTTTACTGTAAACAATGGGTTGCATTTTAGATCAGTAAAAAAAAAATGCCGTACTGAGCTTTTTCAAGCTGCAGTGTGCAAGAGGCCTAAAGCCTAGTACATTTTTCGACGAATGAATGATGGTCGTTTTTTTTTTTTTTTTTTCAATATCTCTTAATTTTTCTCTTTTTTTAACAATATTTACACAATTACAAATCTTACAATACATTCAATTACTTTTATATAAATGTTCTCATTTAACTTGATCGGGGACATATTTAAAGCCTTGGGGATTATTATTCCTCCCTTTTTCTTTTCACCTTTATTTCTTCCCCTGTCCAGTTATAGAGATCCCTTTAAAAAAAAAAATTTTGACTATTTACCATTCATGCACACCTTCACTCACTTATTCATAATCCCTTGCATTTATTTGAGAAGGAGAAAAAAAAATAGACATAATGGGCCAGATTCACAGACAACGTATCTATTGATACGCGGCGTAAGTTCTGTAATGCGCCGTCGTATCTATGTGCCCTATTCAGGGAACAAGATACGCCTGAATTTTGCCAAGATACGACCGACGTAAGTCTCCTATGCCGTCGTATCTTGGGTGCATATTTACGCTGGCCGCTAGGGGCGCTTCCGTAGATTTAGGCGTTGAATACAAAACGTACTTGCGCCTGCTATGCCGTTTACGTAAGGCTTACGTCCGGTGTAAAGTTACCCCTGCTATATGAGGTGCAGGTAATGCAAAGTATGGACGTCGGAACAAGCGTATGTTTTCACGTTGTTTACGTAAGTCGTACGTGAATGGGGCTGGGCGTAGGTTTTGTTCACGTCGTTGCCATTGAGCCGTCGTATCTTAGGGCGTAAATTCAACATGTAGGTATATGTCATTTCGCCTTCCAGCCATTAGGGGCGCAAGAGCGCTGCCAGAGGCGCGCCCATGCGCCCACTTTTTTCCCCTGGTGCCCACGCGTGTGCCCGGCGGGCGCGATTACCGCCGGGCACCCGCGATCGCTAGTTACAGAGCGAGAACCGGGAGCGGTGTGTGTAAACACACAGCTCCTGGCCCTGTCAAGGGGAGAAATGCCTGATCGTCTGTTCATACAATGTATGAACAGCGATCTGTCATTTCCCCTAGTCAGTCCCACCCCCCCTTCAGTTAGAACACACCCAGGGAACATACTTAAATCCTTCCTCGCCCCCTAGTGTTAACCCCTTCCCTGCCAGTGGCACTTTTACAGTAATCAATGCATTTTTATAGCACTGATCGCTAAAAAAATGTCAATGGTCCCAAACATGTGTCAAAAGTGTCCGAAGTGTCCGCCATAAGGTTGCAGTGCCGATAGAAATCGCTGATGGCCGCCATTACTAGTAAAAAAAAGATATATATATTAATAAAAATGCCATACAACTACCCCCTATATTTTAGACGCTATAACTTTTGCGCAAACCATTTAATAAATGCTTATTGCGATTTATTTTACTTAACATATGTAGAAGAATACGTATCGGCCTAAACTGAGGGAAAAAATAGTTTTTTTTTATATATTTTTGGGGGATATTTATTACAGCAAAAAGTAAAAAATATTCATTTTTTTTTTTCAAAATTGTCGCTCTATTTTTGTTTATAGCGCAAAAAATAAAACCCGCAGAGGTGATCAAATACCACCAAAAGAAAGCTCTATTTGTGGGAAAAAAAGGACGCCAATTTTGTTTGGGAGCCACGTCGCACAACACCGCAATTGTCAGTTAAAGCGACGCAGTGCCGAATCACAAAAAGTGGCCCAGTCATTGACCAGCAAAATGGTCCGGGGCTGTAGTGGTTAAGGTGAAAAAACACGAACCTTTACAACCCCTTTAATAATGTCTGCAAAAAATTACTGAATTACTGCATTACTGAAAAAAAGAGCTGGAAATAACTTTTCTTCCCTCCTCATACATGTTGGTTTATTTAAAAAAAAAAACACATATGACAGTATTCATCAGTTGTATATTGGTATAATATATGACAATACATTTTCTATTGTCTTACATTGCATTGATTGAATGCTTTCTGCTTTTTCTAGGATGATGGGACAATGGTGAAACAGCACACCAGGTAGTTTAGATTATTATATACATTTCTACTGAATATTTACTAAGGACCTTGGTGATTATTTTAGAACTCCTAAACCAACGCCAAACCATTTTTATAATGTGCAATCTTAAATAAATCATAATTGGTATATTGGGTGGTCAGATCACATAGTATGGTATGAGCGTCATGAGAACCATTGTTTCTTATGAGTCAGACAACCATGTTAAAGGAATTGTGTGTCATTGTGTGCTGTATCTATAGCTGTGGCGGGTACATGGCAGCCTGTGAAATCTTTATGTACTAGTCAGCAATCTGATTCACTGGGTGCTGGTTAATATTTTATCTGCTTCTCCACAGAATGATTGGCAGCTGATGAGAAGAACAGGAAGATGGCTTGTTGCCTTTATGAAGAGAAAAATGTCCGGTGACATCAAAGGAGGACATGGGCCATAGCTAATACTTGACAGATACAGAAGGCTTCTATACCTCTTTCTTCGCTGGAAAAGGAGCACAGCTTTCAAAAGCTTTCAAAACATAGTTCTCCAGAATAAAAAAAAACACCATTGGGTTGATTCATGAAAACCATAAAAATAAAAATAAAGGGCCAGATTCACAAAGAGTTACGCCGGCGTATCAGTAGATACACCAACGTAACTCGCAATCTAAGCCCGTCGCATGTTTAAGTGTATGCTCAAACTGAGATACACTTAAACCTAGCTAAGATACGACGGCCTGCGCCGTCGTATCTTAGGGTGCAATATTTCCGCTGGCCGCTAGGTGGCGCTGCCATTGAGTTTGGCGTAAAATATGCAAATTAGTAGATACGCCGTTTCACGAACGTACGCTTGCCCGTCGCAGTAAAGATACGCTGTTTCCGTAAGAGCTATGCCGGCGTAAAGATAAAGCTGCCCCCTAGGTGGCGTATCCTATGTTAAGTATGGCCGTCGTTCCCGCGTCGAAATTTTGAAATTTTACGTTGTTTGTGTGAATGGGGCTGGACACCATTTACGTCCACGTCAAAACCAATGACGTCCTTGCGACGTCATTTAGAGCAATGCACGCCGGGATTTTTTAGGGATGGCGCATGCGCAGTTCGTTCGGCGCGGGGACGCGCTTTATTTAAATGAAACACGCCCCCTACCCGCCAAATTTGAATTCCGCTGGGTGTTTTACGCTACGCCGCCGCAACTTTACAGGCAAGTGCTTTGTGAATAAAGCACTTGCCTGAAAAACTTGCGGCGGCGTAACGTAAATCGAATACGTTACGCCCGCCCAAAAGTACGCCCATCTACGTGAATCTGGCCCAAAGAGTATGTGACCAATAACACCTTTATAGATGTCATAAATCAACATACATACTATTTTGAATAGCTACAGATTTGGTCTAGCTAAATCCAATCACTAAAATTTCATATAACCTATTACAAGAAAACCATAAAAATCTAAATTTTTAAGTCTGCATCATAAACTTTGTACCATAAACAGTCAATGCATTGAAAAGGAACATGTTTTGGGCATGGTTGGTGGAGTGACGATCCTTAAACTCCTGATGTAGCCAGGGGAAATTAAAACAAATCAATGGCACCTGAGCTTCATCTGTCCACTCATGGGCCACAGAGGAAAGAGCACAGCAAAGCAATCCCTCCAACAGATAGACATATCGGAGTTCTTCACAAGGGGGAGCCAGGCCACAGCCAAGTTCTCTCTACTACAGACTGTGGCAAGGTTAGGGTTTTCCTTTGAAGAATATGACTAGGATTGGAACAGGGACCTCCCCCAAAGGTCAAAAGGCGGGGTTCCCAAAGGTCAAAGGTCATGAGGCGTGGCTGACTCACCCCCACCAAAGTGTACCGTCTACCCTAACTAAGTCGGGGAATGAACAAGTTGGGGAATAAACAAGTTGGGGAAAGTGTTTCGTGCAAATGTATTTTATAAGGCTGCTGAGCGCAGCGAGGTAGCCCGCGCGTCCTCCGAGTTTCTAAAAATGTATTTTTTCCCTTTTTCCGACAAACCGAGTGGGATCTGGGAAAGATAGGGGTTTTAGGGTGGGGAGAGTCACTAAGTGGAGATGCACTTAGGGTTAAAGTTCATAGGTCAAATGTCAGTTAGGGTTGGGTTAGGGCTAGGGTTCGGGTTAGTGTTTTTCCTTGAAGAATATGGCTAGAACTCAGGGAACAGGGACCTCCCCCAAAAGGTCAAAGATCAAAAGGCGGGTTCCCAGAGGTCAATGGTCACGAGGCATGGCTGACCCACCCCCACCAAAGTGTACCGCCTACCCCAACTAAGTCGGGAAATGAACAAGTCGAGGAATGAACAAGTCCCCACCAGTCTATCTCCACACACTGCTCCACACCACACATAAAAACCACAGTGAGACTGAAGAGAATGTAATAATGCCTCCCCAACAGATTTGAAATGGATTAGTAAAACCTGAGGCTTGAGACCAATTTTAAGGCTGAGATCCAAGTGCCTTATAACTCCATAAATAATGCTGTTCTGCCCTGAACACTACCATTATCACAGAAGCACAATGCCTTGAAGGCCAAGAATATCATATCCAGACACTCTTTCTTCTACACAATGAAAAGACAGGAACAGTCGCAATATTATTAGGAGCAAGGGCTCAATAAGACAGCCAGGGTGGCACAACTGTTACTGATGGTCAGTGACCTATTTGTGAAACTCTTACTGTAGATGAGTCAACCCAGAATATACTGATACTGAGTTCGGTAGGGTACATAGAACCCTAGGACCCAGGAACACTGACCCTTTCTGTCCCCAAAATGTAAAAAAGGAAATAATGCTAAAAGCAAGAATCTCTGGTATGATCGTCTTTGATGGAAAGAGCTCTCAAACCCCTGCTAAGTCTAATGCCCTGTACGGTTCATCCGATGAAAACGGTCTGATGGATTTTTTCATCAGATATCCGATGAAGCTGACTTTCATCAGTCGTGCCTACACACCATCGGTTAAAAAAACGATCGTTTCAGAACGCGGTGACGTAAAACACAACAACGTGCTAAGAAAAATGAAGTTCAATGCTTCCGAGCATGCGTCGACTTGATTCTGAGCATGCATGGATTTTTAACCGATGGACGTGCCCACAGACGATCGTTTTTTTCTATCGGTTAGTTAACCATCAGATAATTTTAAAACAAGTTCCTAGTTTTTTAACTGATGGATAAATAACCGATGGGGCCCACACACGATCGGTTAGTCTGATGAAAATGGTCCATCAGACCGTTTTCATCAGACAAACCGATCGTGTGTACGCGGCATAAGGCTAAGCTTAAAGCGGGAGTTCACCCATAAGAATTTTTTTTCAAAAAATCCCCTTAGATGGATGCTCGTTTTGTCTAGGGGAATCGGCTAGTTGTTTTAAAATATGAGCCGTACTTACCGTTTTCGAGATGCATCTTCTCCGTCGCTTCCGGGTATGGGTCTCCGGGAGCGGGCGTTCCTTCTTGATTGACAGTCTTCCGAGAGGCTTCCGACGGTCGCATCCATCGCGTCACTAGTAGCCGAAAGAAGCCGAACATCGGTGCGGCTCTATACTGCGCCTGCGCACCGACGTTCGGCTTCTTTCGGAAAATCGTGACGCGATGGATGCGACCGTCGGAAGCCTCTCGGAAGACTGTCAATCAAAATAGGAACGCCCAGTCCCGCAGCCCATACCCGGAAGCGGCGGAGAAGATGCATCTCGTAAACGGTAAGTAATGCTCATATTTTAAAACAACTAGCCGATTCCCCTAGACAAAACGAGCATCCATCTAGGGGGAAAAAGTTTTATGTACGGGTGAACCCCCGCTTTAAAGAGTATGATATCCCCTATAGATGGGGTTTTCTATCCCATCTCAAGGTCCTGAATGTGGGCAGAACTAACCACATCAAACTTTGCCAGGACATACCTGACCTGCTGCAGACTCTAGGTCTCCCTCAAATAATACATTCTCTGCACCAGGCAATAATAGACATACATGCAGACACTTTCACCCACCCTTCCTTTGATTATACATCGGAAAGGAGTCTAATGCCGCGTACACACGATCATTTTTCGGCTTGTAAAAAACAAAGGTTTTTAAAAATGTAATTTAAAATGATTGTGTGTGGGCTTCACATAATTTTTCGGGTTCTGAAAAACGACAAAAAAATTTTTCGAACACGCTGCATTTTTTAACGACGTTTTAAACGATGACGTTTTTCGGGTTGTAAAAAATTATCGCGTGTGGGCTAAAACGACGTGAAAAAACTGCGCATGCTCAGAAGCAAGTTATGAGACGGGAGCGCTCATTCTGGTAAAACTAGCGTTCGGAATGGAGTAAGCACATTCATCACACTGTAACAGACAGAAAAGCGCGAATCGTCTTTTACTAACACGGAATCAGCTAAAGCAGCCCAAAGGGTGGCGCCATCCGCATGGAACTTCCCCTTTATAGTGCCGTCGTACGTGTTGTACATCACCAAGCTTTGATAGAGCATTTTTTTTAACGATGGTGTGTGGGCAACGTCGTTTTAATGATAAAGTAGAGGCTGAAAAACGTTGTTTTTTACAAGCCGAAAAATGATCTTGTGTACGCGGCATGAGAGTTAGAGACTCACATCAATATGTAGCCCCCTCCACAAAAGACTCCCAGTAGGTTACTAACTGGTGTCTGTGTCTACAGACAATACCCCAGACTCTACAGCTAGTACACATACACATTATGCATGGGTGTAACATGAACCCTAATATATCCCAAGAAATATGATCTTAAAATGTTCTCTTGGCTGGGAATTTTTCTACTCACTCCAAACTATTTCTATTACTATCCCCAAGCCACTTAGTAAGTCACAACAACCTTCATCAATCCGCTGGCATTTTATTGACTAATCTGTAGAATACCTTTCTTTCAAAAAAACAAAGGAGGAGCAAATGCTCCGGACAGGATCGTATACCATAAATCTGTGTTCACCAGAATAGTAGACGGATTAGAAGAGTGGTTACCGTATATAACCAAAGTATTAACATTGCACAATGCCTGGAGCCTGATTCTATCATGCATCCTGAACAGCAGAAGAATTTGACAAAAACAGAACAATTCATTATTACTTGAACTACCTGAACAGTATATAGACACCTTCAAGAGTTCCAAGATATTTTTGCCAAATTAGATATTACTTCTCTAAAAGATTTGGCCATGGCAGAGGTGGGGAGGATACTACCCCCTAACCCGCTGAAAAAATCCTTCCCTACCTTGACCCACTTTCTCTCCCTCTTTTGCACCTACTTCATAATCCTTCTACTTTACCAACTCCTTTACCCCTCCTTGCCTTGCACAACCCACTTTACCTTTATCCTTATCAGTGAATGCCTCCATATACTATATGACCAATTGTGGGCTGACACATCCTAATACCCACAACTTGTACTGGAAATAATGTAACCTTATATTACTCAAAGTCACTATCTTCTATTACAACTACCAATGTCGATGTTTGTATCATGGCACCACATCAGATAATATATTATACATGTAGTACCCTCTAGTGTGCTAGTGTTGAAGTACAGGCAAATTTATTTGACTCATGATAAGTGTGAGTCTGGAATTGGGTCAGGGTTTATTACAGGTCAGGCTGGATGACTCATACAGGCAGATCTCTGGTGCCTCCCCCTGAGTCTGGAAGTTTGGAGAAACTTTCAGAGGTTAGTGGGCAGAGGCCAGGAGGGTTGATCTGCATGCTTAGGGGAACCTAACTAATCCCCAGGCGTATTATCAGGGTGGCTGGGTCAACCCTTGAATATGGATGAGTCATGCCAGTAGGTGAGTTGGGTGGAAGAGGGAGTGCTGAGGAAACTGTCAGTGGCCTAGGAGAAGTCTCCTAGGTCTAGAGGAGACCCCAGCTCCGGGCTAGCAAAGAGGGGTCCATTCAGCAGAGCAGTTTGACATGGAATCTTGCCTGAAAAGCAGTGGAACAGTGTGAGTACATCAGCACACCAAGGGACATTCAAGGGGAGGGACTGCCACATGTAGCAAGCCTTAAAAGGACAGTGCTGGGCCTATCCCTTTTGTTAGTGTGCCCTGTGAGATCTTTATAGCAGCCAGGAGTGCTGGTAGTGCCTGCAAGCAGTATAGCTGGGACTAGATCTACACAAGGAGAGGATACACTCCTGCACACAGTTTTCCTCAAGTTTTGTGCTATTTCCAGAGCATTACCAGAGGGGCTAAGAGCTTCTCGTCTGTAATGGACTTATGCTTCTAAATCCACCACGGACAGTGTGAGGAAAAGAGAGTCTGGGATCTATTTGTGCAGAAAGGGAGTTGACCACCTGTTCTTGATTCAAGTTGGGCATCCCATAGATCCCTTCATTCATCCAAGTTGTTACCCCTAATAAAACATAAAAAAAAAGCCAAGGGACTGACTTCTTGTTTCTGGATGCAAGCAGAGAATATGTGTCGCCTGGCTGTGTAGGAGTAAGGCAGCCAGTTGCCAGCAGCTCCTGCAGGGATAGAGCTAAATATATACTGAAGATTTGAGTTTGTATAAAAGTTTTTTTCATAGTGATATGTTTACAATGATAAAAATAACGTAAGGCTGAACTAAAATGAACATACTCATATGTCAAATCCACCATGTATCAATAACACTGTTGTAGGGTGTAACTCTACCATCTTTTAGCCTGATGGAGTTTCAGAGATTGTGAAGTGGAATAGCTAAAGTGAAGTAGCCAGGCAATGTTGCCAACCGTCAGTATTTTTACTGGCAGCCAGTAAAAAATTGGCTCTTTTCTCCTGCCAAGAAGATAAGGTTGCCAGTAAAAATTATGGCTCTGACACTCGGCTCAGAACTGTGCTTGCGCAGTTCAGGTCCGGAGGCGGCCGAGACCGCTCAAGTGCCTGCTACAGTGTGTTCAGTCAGTGCCGGCAGGGGACAAGACTGGTGGAGGTGGTGCCTGAGAGTGTCATGTGAAGTCATGGTGCAAGGGAGCCAAGTGGAGAGGCTGGAGCCTCATGTGCGGGTCTGAGGGACAGGAGCAAAGCAAGCCAGGAGCAGGACTGTCAATGGTATTTGGAGTGGAGGGACCACCTGGTGTGGAGAGAGACTGTCACTGTGAATCCGGAGGGGACGTGTCGTGTCAGTGATCTGTGCTGCTGCTTACTGCAGTCAGTGTCACTGTGAGAGTCAATTTCATGTGTGTGTGCCGCCCATTCTAATTTCTTGCCGTCCTATGTCCTGTCCCTGAGCTACCTACTTACTATATCGAAAATAAAATAAGAAATATGTTTTTTTGCATTAATATCTACCTTAAATCTAAATTTGTAATAGCATATTGTACTTGTTTGTAGCCTAAATACAAAATTTGTACATAAAACTGCAATTTTTTAACTTTTGAAATGTCAGTAAAAACATGACTGTGTCAATACATTTTGGGTGTTGCGTCAGTAAATTTTTTAATCTGGTAGGTTGGCAACACTGTAGCTAGGAACGGCAATCTCCAAGCAGAGTGACTTTGAGGAACCTTCTGCTATCATTGATACATTTCAGGGTATCAATCCCTTTACCAGAGTCTATAAAAGAAGAGCATGTACTCTTACATTGGCATGCAGGACGTAGAGGAATGAGGTGGGCAATATTTGGCAAGAGAGGGGGTATTGTGCACTCCTGCAACCTGCCGAAACTGGAGAACTTCAACACTGCAGAGTTTTAAGTCCCAGAACACCAGAGATGTAAGCATACATGTTCTTCGTTTAGAGATTATCTTAGTTTATGTTGAAGCTCTTCCTGACAGGGTTCCTTTAAGCCTTACCGCTGTAAAACTACTCTCACATTGAATAATCTGGTATACCACAGAGGATAAAGCATACATAAAGAAGAAAGTCTTTACATGTGGCACTGGGGCAAGCTTGTCTAAGATATTATTATGACCCCCAGGTCTGCAGCTTTAAGGTGTCAGTAACATAATGCTTCAATTAGTGGATGATCTCTGTGATATTGCTTACTACGGGTGTTCAATTTAAAAATGAATAAGTGAATAGTTCAATCTGAATCTTTTCCAGGACAAAGCTTTTATTTAAAAAAAGGTAAAATAGAAACACGTTGAAAGCATTTGTGGAAAATCAGAATTGTAAAAATGATGTGTGCGGGCATAATGTGACATCATAAATATTAATGAGTGCTCCATAAAATCAATGTTTTTATTGATTTACACTCTGAAGTAAAGAAAAAAAACATGTATTATGGTATAAACTAAAGTGAACCTGGGTTATAAACTAAAGTGAACCTGGGTTCCCTTTTACTATTCTAAGATGTCACTTAGACAACTTAGACAAGTACCTACAAGATGACTTACGAGATTCACAGAGCGATTAAGGATCCTTAAAACTTGGAGTGATCCATAATGCAAATAAAAACTAGCCGTACTCAAGAGCTCAAGCCCTTCCCCTCTGGCACTGCCATGTACATCCTATGAAGGGTGGCCTCAATGACAAACAGTCAAATGTGGGAGACTATAGCAGGAGGGTTGAAGTTCTCAAGCACAGCTGGTTGAAATCTACATAGAAGAGCAACCCTGATTTCAAGACTCTATAGCCCTCTACAAGTCATGTGACTATTCATGCAGGCAACTTTATGGCTTCATTTCCATGGACGTTTTTGGATGTTTTTACAGCCACTTTTCTGAGCTTTTTTTGCAGCTTAAAAACGGCTCTCCATGTTAGTCTATGGCCTCATGCCCACCATGATGTTTTTGAGCTGTAGATGGCTAAGCCGTTTTTAAGCTGCAAAAAAAAAAAAAAACAGGACCAGTGCGTTCTGAAGCTCCAGCCTTAGAGCTGTAAAAACGCCAGACGTTAAACGCTAAAAAACGCTATCGCGGCGTTTTTGAGCTGTAAATAAAAAACATGGACAGGCGTTTTTAAGCTGTAAAAAAGGCTAAAAAAAGTGGCTGTAAAAATGTCCATGGAAATGAAGCCTATATGTCTGCTTCCTTAGCAATTAAAATAAGTCTCACTACTGATCAGTTAAAATGTCTATCACAATGATGGAGTATTAGTCAGAGATGGGCCAAGTAAGGACGCAAAGTCAAAGCCAGATTTGTACAGAGCCCGGATTCTCAACCATGGTTCCTCCTCAAGTTGCTAGAGGTTTCTTGAGCATTGAGGAATTTGTCTCTCAGATAAGTTCCCACTGGACACCATTGGTCTTTTTAGTTATCTGTAAGGGGTTAATTCTTCAAATGACCACAAGTGAAAGGACCATTCTTCCCACTCATCTTCACACCAATGTATCTTGTGTTGTAGATATAGACAATTTTAGCAGGGGTTCCCTGACACTGGGAAGTTATTTCTGTGTTGGTGGGGATGTTTTTTTGTATAGTTCTGTAATCATATGTGTATATCATTGTGTTAATACATGGATCTCCATGGTCTATGTTTCGATATTCCTCAGAATTTATTCCATGGGCTGCAGAGGACTGTGTAAACGCAACTGTGTAACCTAAGTGGAATGTCTCCCTCTTAATATTTACCTACCATACTGCCCGGACCCCTCTATCCTCACCTTCATTCCCCCTCTTCTGTTTATATGTTGCAGTGCTACAAAATCACCCAAACCATAATCTCTAGTCTCAGCAGATGGAAATTGTGAGACACAGAGTTTCTCCCTAATGCCGCGTACACACGATCGGTCAAACCGATGAGAACGGTCTGATGGACCGTTTTGATCGGACCAAACCGATCGTGTGTGGGCCCTATCGGTTATTTATCCATAGGTTAAAAAAAAGCAATCTTGTTTTAAATTTAACCGATTAATACCTAACCGATAGAAAAAAAAACGATCGTTTGTAGGCACGTCCATCGGTTAAAAATCCAGGCATGCTCAGAATCAAGTCGACGCATTGAACTTCGTTTTTTTCAGCACGTTGTTGTGTATTACGTCACCGTTTTTTTAACCGATGGTGTGTAGGCACATCAGACCATCAGTCAGCTTCATCGGTTAACCGATGAAAACAGTCCATCAGATCGTTTTCATCGGATGGACTGATCGTGTGTACAGGGCTTAAGAGAAAACGTGCTTATCACAACATCAAAAGCCCTAGCATATTTGTAATGAAGTGAGTGGATGTGGTTGAGTGGATAGTGGTGCTCACCAACCCTTATGTCATGATAGATGATATAGCTACACAGGCTTATATATCAAACTAACTCAATTGAAGCTAACAAAGTATCTATACCAGGAGACGTTATGGTACCAGTATTGAAATGATGTTTATCTTTATCTATGTTTTATTGAATGACATATTTGTGTACTGTACACTTTTCCTTTATCAATAACATTAGATTGATTTAATACATGAATCTCTTGTAGAATCTGCTCCTTTTGTATTACCCCCTGAGGAAGACCACAAAAGTTGAAACACGTTGGGGCACTTCTAGGGTACACTCTCTATCCAACATCTTCTATGTGGTTCTTTCGGGTATTTTGTTCTCATATATGTGATTGGAATTATACAATAGACACATACGTTTTTAAAGTCTGTACCTGTTTTTAATTATTATGTATGCCTTTAAAATCCCACCAATATACTTTCGATTTGCATGCTCTTTAAAATGTGGAACCATTCTCATTAGGGCAATTATCAACTGTTTGACATCATTTTGTGCTGTCTGGGCTGGATTCAGAAAAGAGATACGCCGGCGTATCTCCTGGTACGCCATCGTATCTCTGAGTTCGGCCGTCGTATCTATGCGCCCGATTCATAGAATCAGGTTACGCATAGATATCCCTAAGATCCGACAGGTGTAAGTGACTTACACCGTCGGATCTTAGGCTGCAATTCCAGGCCGGCTGCTAGGTGGCGCTTCCGTATTATTACGCAAGGAATATGCAAATGCAGATTTACGCCGATTCAGAAACGAACGACCGTCAATCGCTTTTTTTTACATCGTTTGCGTTCGGCTTTTTCCGGCATATAGTTACCCCTGCTATATGAGGGGTAGCTAATGTTAAGTATGGGCGTCGTTCCCGCGCCGAGTTTTGAAATGTTTACGTTGTTTGCGTAAGTCGTTCGCAAATACGGCTGGACGTAATTTACGTTCACGACGAAAGCATGACGAGTTGCCAACGTCATTTGGAGCATGCGCACTGGGATTCAGTCGCGGCCGACGCATGCGAAGTTAGTTCGGCGCGGGGATGCGCATCATTTAAATGATACACGTCCCCTACCCGCCCAATTTGAATTCTGCCGGGTGGATTTACGCTACGCCGCCGCAACTTTACAGGCAAGTGCTTTGTGAATACAGCACTTGCCTGAAAAACTTGCTGCGGCGTAACGTAAATAAGTTACGTTACGCCAGCAGAAAGATCCGCTGATCTTTCTGAATCTGGCCCTCTGTGTCTATAGATGCAGACAGGGCAGCTCGGGATCAAGCCCACACGAGTGCTCAGTAGAAAGCAACTTCCTATTGGGGAACTCACAAAAGAGGAGGAGCCCTGAGAGCTAGCGGGGACCCCAGAAGAGGAGAATCAGGGCTGCTCTGTGCAAAACAATTGTACAGAGCAGGTGAGTATAACATTTAATTATTTTTTTGTTTTAAAAAAATGAAAGCTACTTTAACATGAAAGTCCAAAAGTGTTCAGTGTGCTTATCTCAATGTCTAAGTATCTAAAGACAGACTTTTTGCTAACAGACAGCTGAGCGGCCTGTTGCATGCATGTAGAATCCTGGTTATGCTGCTTTAGGTGTCGTTCCCTGTCACAACTTTATAAATCACCAACATGAATGTTACCTAAGAGTAACATAGCAGCTAGAAAGACTGCTCTAAGAAGGGTTCCCTGGTATGTACATACATAGTTATAACAAATACGTAGTCAATGTCTATGGTGCATGGGAACCAGAGACAGCTGAAAAAAAAAAAAGGAAGAGTCTACTGCGATTGTCCATTCCTACTACAAGGTTGGAATCCCATCTGTGCTCATCAGCTGTTCTCTCCCACAGCTTTTACTATGTACTCTCCCCATCCACTGTCACAGAGCCCCCAAGGTCAGGGATATCATGTAATAAAACAAGAAACCAAAAGAGACTACGGAGAGGGGCCTGCAAACATGTAGCACCATTTTGACGAGTCTAGGGGCTGCAAGTGTTTTCTAAAACCGAAACAATCCTCTGTGCATGTAAGCGAAATTATGACAGATGTAAAATTCCCTCAAATGTGATTGCCTGAATACATGAATTAATGTTGCGTTTGCTTGAATGGGCCGGTGTTATGAAGCCTGTGCTGGAAGTGAGATTAATTAAATGAACCAGGATTTATAGAGGGACAAGGGAAGCAAAGGAGACAGAAGGAACCCAGTCCTATTGTAAGATAGATGGACTTTGTCACTAGTGTGAAACATTGTTTAAGGTAAAAAAAAAAAAAGGGGGGGGGGGGGGTTGGGAAAAAATAACCCCTTGTGCATGCAACAATAATTATAACATTTTAGTAAATTTTAAAACTGCACGACAATTGGAATTTTTATTACGTATTCATTTTTTGGGGTGGAAAAGGACTGGGTATTCATTTTATGGGGGTGGAAGGGGACTGGGTATTCATTTTTTGGGGGTGGAAAGCGTTAGGGTGGATAGGCTTTATTCAGCTACCAGACAGACTAGTAGGAAGGGAGTCGTCTTATACAGCGAGTATATCCCAAAACCAAAATTTTAGCTGGAAAATTAGGGGGTCGTCTTATACGCCCAGTCGCCTTATATGCTGGCAAATACGGTAGTTAGTACAGTGAGCGCCTCAGTTTTTTGTTTTTTTTAACCCGCTGTGTTGAACGAAAAAAAACCTGAAAGGGCCAGATTCTGAAAGGACTTTCGACGGCGCAGCACCATGTACACCGTCGTAAGTCCTAATCCGACCCGTCGTATCTATGCGCCTGATTCTTAGAATCAGTTACGCATAGATATCCATTAGATCTGACAGGCGCCGTCAGATCGTAACTGCATTTTTCCGCTGACCGCTAGGGGCGTGTAAGCTGATTTACGTGTCAAAATATGTAAATCAGCTAGATACGTGAATTCACAAACGTACGCCCGACCGACGCAGTAAAGTTACGACGTTTACGTTAGGCTTTTCCCGGCGTATAGTTGCCCCTGCTATATGAGGCATAAGTGCGGCGTACCAATGTTAAGTATGGCCATCGTTCCCGCGTCGAAATTTGAAAAAGTTACGTCGTTTGTGTAAGTCGTCCGTGAATGGGGCTGGACGTCATTTACGTTCACGTCGAAACCAATGACGTCCTTGCGGCGTACTTTGGAGCAATGCACACTGGGAAATTCCACGGACGGCGCATGCGCCGCTCGGGAAAAACGTCAATCACGTCGGGTCAAAGTAGATTTACATAAAACACGCCCCCCTGATCCAAATTTGAATTAGGCGGGCTTATGCCGGACGATTTACGCTACGCCACTGCAACTTACGGAGCAAGTGCTTTGAGAATACAGCACTTGCCCGTCTAAGTTGCGGAGGCATAACGTAAATCAGATACGTTACACCCGCACAAAATTGCGCGGATGTACGAGAATCTGGCCCTAAGTGTGTACCAGGCTTAAACCTACTTAACAGGGACACAGATAGCAATGCGGGGTTCAAACACATCCCCAGTTTATCAAAAAAAAGTTTGGGCTTTAGATATGCTTTAAAGATGCCATCTATGCACTTAAATCAGACTACTGTACTTGGAAGTACTATACATATGGCATTTTGAAGAAGCAGCATATTTCAGACTTACTTTCCCTGCAGATCATCAACTACACCCTAAGGCGACTTCCAAATCAATTTTGCTCTGCAACTTCATGTCTGACTTCCATGTGACTTCAATGAATTGGACCTGACTTTGAGATGATGCAACTTGACCAATCAAAACAATTTCTGGTATGGATGAAATCTCACGCCAAATTTATAATAATAAAAAAAAAAAATGGGCTGTCCCCCCCCCCCCCCCCAGATCCTAACCAGGACCTATGTGGTATGGACCTTGAGGGAAAACACCATGCCAAAATGTCAACAAAAAATGGCATCCCCCCCCCCCCCCCAAATCCATAGTAGACGCTTATCTGAGCAAGCAGCCTGGCAGGTCATGAAAGGGGGGGGACAAGTGAGCGGTGTTTTGGGGCAGAGACGTGATGTCACAAGGGGTGGAGTCTCCCGGGGATGTCACCAGGTGGCCAAGACCCATGGCTATATAAGAACTGGCAGACACTTGAGCTGACACAACGGCGGGAGCCACCGTCAGAGGATGACCTTTTTTCATATTTAGCGGGTCGGCGGTGGCAGAGGTAGAAGACATCGGCGGAGGGAGAAGACATCACTGGAGAGCAAAGACATCACCGGAGGGCGAAGACATCACCGGAGGGCGAAGACATCACCGGAGGGCGAAGACATCACTGGAGGGGCGAAGACATCACTGGAGGGGCGAAGACATCAGTGAAGGCAGAAGACATCAGTGGAGGGAGAAGACCGGAGGAAGAAGACATCAGCAGAGGAAGAAGACATTACAGGAGGGAGAAGACATCACAGGAGGGAGAAGACATCAGTGGAGGAAGAAGAAATCAGCAAAGGGAGAAGACCGGAGGAAGAAGACACATTGGAGCTACGACGGGAAGACATCACTGGAGGGGCGAAGACATCAGTGAAGGCAGAAGACATCAGTGGAGGGAGAAGACCGGAGGAAGAAGACATCAGCGGAGGGAGAAGACCGGAGGAAGAAGACACATTGGAGCTATGACGGGGGACATTCTTCATTTTCAATAAAGGACTTGTCAAAGACTGTCTCTTGTTCTTTGTAACACTACACTGCTTTTTGTTGGGTGAATAGGTAGGGGTACAATGTACCCCATACTCATTCAGATGGAAGGCCAGGATCCAGAAGCCCCTTTCTAAAAGGGGGTTTTCAAATTCCGATAAGCCCCCTGCCTCCAGACCCCCACAACCATCAGCCAGGGTTGTGGGGGAAAGCCCTCCCTGTCCCAAAGCACCCACCTCCCTATGTTGAGGGCATGTGGCCTGGTATGGTGCAGGAGGGTGGTGCTTGGTCGCCCCTTTAATGAGCTGTGAGACTTTATGCTTGGAAAAGGGTCTGGTATGGAATTTATTAATGAAATCAAGAAAAGCAGTAAAATAGATCTCCTGTAGTCAGTAACAATAGAGCCCCTTCATGCAACAATAGACCCACCCAACAACAGTGGACCACCTGAAACAACACCCTGCCCTCAGCAGCAACAATAGACTCCCAGCAGCAACAACAGATCTCCCCACAGCCAGCATCAATAGACTCTCCAGCAGCCAGCAACAACAGACCCCTAACTTAACAGTAGATTTCTCCTAGAGATAACTGACCCCCAGCAATATAAGACCCACCCCCAGCAATAATAGGTCCCCCATCAGCAACAATAGACCCCCCTGCAAAACTAGATCCCTTCCAGACACACCCCCAGCAGCCAGCCTCAATAGACCCTGCAGCACACCCCAGCAACCCTCGCCATTACATAGAGTCAGTGCTAGAGGTGCCGGAACTGCAGTCCTCCGTTTTCCGGCTAACAAAGAACCCTGCTACCGGATAGAGCAATACTTTCACCGAGCACAATAAATAAAATACTGCATATTGTCACAATCTGGTAGTGAAGGGACAAGAGTCTCATTCCCATTATACAGAGCAACATGTTCATTCTCAGAATGATGTCTTAGTACTGCACTGGAGACGCTGCTCTAAACATGTGTCAGAGAGATGGATGGATTTATTAAGTGAGGGAGGCTCATTGTGACAGTCCAGGCTCTGTAATATACAGTTAAAGAGCCTCATGGAGCAGAGGGGATGTGAAAATCAGCGGAAAGGAGAAGCAATACTTGAACTTATCATACATCTCGCTGGGAGCCTGACAGGGGATGGAGAGTAACACTGAGTAACACTTATCATCAGAGTCAGGCCGAGTGATGTTACGCAGGAAAAGTACTTCATAAGCCATGATTCATAGTTCTTTACTGCGCCACCAGTGAACAATTGCATTGTATTGGATATTATCTATGTTATAGAAATGTTTAAGTGTTATATTAAAACCCCTTTTACTTTTTTTGCTACTGCATATATTACACAAGCTACTTCCTACTGAACCTTCTCATAAATGAAAAGGCTGTGGGTCATTTTATGCACTTAAAAAAATGTATCTTATAATAAACCTCCTACAAATCTGGGCAATTCAGACTATATGATTAAAAAATATTTTTTTTACTTACTGTAAAGACTTTTGTTGAAGTCCATTGAAGGTCAAGGGTATTTATGAATGTAAAGACATCCAAAATCTGTCTCTCCGAGCCACTGAGAGGTTCAAATGAGGTAGAGACCATCCCACAAAAGGATATCAGTAGAAATTAAAGCAGAATTCTATCCAGAAATGGAACTTCCGCTGATCCGGTTACCCCCCCCCCCCTCCAGTGTCACATTCAGGGGGGAGGGGGGAGCAGATACCTGCCTAATACAGGTATTTTCTCCAACTTCTGGTAAAAGAGCGCCACAGAATCCACGGCAAACTATGCCATGTCCAGTACCCAGGGTGGCGTCATCCGCATGAAACTTCCCCTTTATAGTGCCGTTGTACGTGTTGTACGTCACCACGCTTTGCTAGAGCATTTTTTTAAAACGATAGTGTGTGGGCAACGTTGTTTTAATGATGAAGTTGGAAAAAACGCTGTTTGCCGAAAAACGTCGTTTTTTTCATGCCGAAAAATTATCGTGTGTACGCGGCATTAGGAATAACACATTTAAACCTCCAAACAAGATTTTAGTAGACATCCCGTGTATGATAACATTTGAAACACAAAATCATAAATTATAATATAATAAATAACTATAAATAATTATCAAAAATAATAATATAATAATAATAAAATTTATTCAATAATGTAATCAAATCAAAAACACTGAAATTTGCTCAGTCAATTGTCGCCGTTGTCACTTTCAGCGATTGATGACGAATTTCCCCACGAATCACTATCGCTCAATTCTGCAAGTGATTCTAATTTACTATCACTGTTTTCTAACTGCTCTAAAACCACTTTTGACACAAAAGGACACTTTTGGGTTGCCATGGACATTCTCAAGTTTCCAGGCATTAAGAACAGTTAGGTAGATTCACATACAATGGCCTAACTTTAGGGCGGCCTAGCCTAGCCTTTTTAGGCTACACCGCCGTAAATTAGTTAGGCTAGTAGTGATTCTCAAACCACTTACCTGCTAATCTACGGCGGTGTAGCCTAAAACGAGCGGGCGTAAGGGCGCCTAATTCAAATGACTTGAAGGGGGGCGTGTTGTATGGAAATGAGGCTTGACCTCACGTTTTTTGAAATTTTTTGACACTGCGCATGCGCCGGGCGACTACATTTCCCAGTGCGCATTGCGGCTAAGTAGGCCGTACGGGCCTATTGATTTAGACGTGTACGAAAACAATGTAAATCCCGATTCGCGGACGACTTGCGCAAACGAAGTAAAAAATTCGAACCTTGCGGCGAGAACGGCGGCCATACTTAACATTGTTATTCCACCTCTTGGGTGGAATAACTTTAGGCGGCCTATCCCTTACGGAAACAACATAATGCGACGGTGTAGGCCTGGCGTACGTTCGTGAATCGGCGTATCCCCTCATTTACATAATCTACGCCGGCCGCAACGGAAGCGCCATCTAGCGGACAACAGAAACATTGCAATCTAAGATAGGATGGCGCAAGCCGGTCTATCTTAGCTTTGTTTAAGTGTATCTCTGTTTGAGAATACACTTAAACAAACGCCGGCGTAGATTCAGAGTTAGGTCGGCTTATCTACTGATAAGCCGGCCTAACTCTTTGTGAATCTACCTAAGTATATATAATATACAAGTGCATGAAGGGCACTGGACAAAGCACTAGGGACAAAAGGGAGGTGAAATTATTTGATACAGTAATGCAATCTTACAGATTACAGTGTACTGTATGTGTTCTGTATTTTTCACTATTTAGAATTTACCACCGGGCTCCGCCCCCATGTGTTGCGACACTCAAAGGGAACAAAGCCCGGCACAGTAATACATTGGGCGAAGTCAACAGCCCGTGGATACAGCAGGTGGACATCTCAGGACCCTGGGGAAAAGGTAAGTAACTTTACCAGGATACTGCGATGCAGCACTGAGTGTGGCTCGGGGGTTACCGCTTTTGTTAATGAAAATTCACCCCGAGCCACACTCGGGATTACCGCCAGGGAGGTTAAAGAGGTAGAAAACACTGCTTGGACAATAGTACCAACAGGTCAGCTTATAATAAAAGCTTACCTCTAGGTACAAGGAAAATCTACTTAACGTGCACTGTTTAGTAGATATTAACTTTTTTTACAGCCAATGTCATCACCGCTGCATGTGCTCTGAAGGGATGGCATACTCATGCCGTCCCTTCAGAGCTCTTTGACGCGGAGGTGACTCCCAAGTGCATGCACATAACACAGGATTACAGCGCTCAGGAAGTGCATTGAGAATAGTCAGTAGAGGGAATAAACTAAAAACAAGGATATGATGACAGCAGTATTTCATGAATAAATTCCATAAATATGAATACAATAGTCCATAATAGTAAAATGTAAAACCGAGTTTGAAGCTGTGTAGGAGCGCTGTTAGAGCAGCCGCTCGTTTTGCTGGATGGTGACGTCAGAGGGACGGTGGCTGACGGAGGTGGATCCTTTTGACCTCCATCAGCCACCGTCCCTCTGACGTCACCATCCAGCAAAACGAGCGGCTGCTCTAACAGCGCTCCTACACAGCTTCAAACTCGGTTTTCCCGGCTTCATAACTGAGTTCGAACCCAGAAGGAAAACTGGGTAAAGATGAAAGCCCTGTCATCGGTGGCAGTGTAACCCTGAAAGGCTTAGTTTTAGAGTGCTTTCACACTGACAGCACCTGAGCACCAGTGGTAAAACGGCGATAAAAAACGGCTTTTATCGGCGCTTTACTGTAGTTTTTTCTGCGCTTTTTGGGAGCTAGCGTGGCGCTTTTAACCCCTGCTATTCGGCGAATAAAGGGTTACAAGTGCCCGTAAAGTGCCGCTGCCGAGGCGCTTTGGCGGCGCTGCCCATTGATTTTAATGGTCAGGGGCGCTTTAGGAGCAGTATATTCACTTCTCCTAAAGCGCTGCAAAGAAGCTGCTTGCAGGACTTTTTCTGACACCCTGCCAGCGCAGCGCCTCAGTGTGAAAACACTCAGGCATTCACACCTGGATTGCAGATGAGGCTTGTTTCAGGCTTTTTTTTCAGGCGCTTTACATGCGCTATTTTTAGCGATAAAGCGCCTGAAAAAAGCCTCCTGTATTAAAATGGTCTAAAGGTAAGCCTCTCATAATGTGCTAGCATGCGATGCATACTAGCACATTATGACATTAACTTGCAGGGAGAAATTTTTGTTTTGCAAGACTTTATTACCTTTTAACATTGGGGTTTTCTTAGGGATTTTTTTATATTTTTTTTTTTGTAAATTAGATCATGTAGCAATTGTACAATGTCTTTTTAATCCCCCCTGCAAAAAACATTAGAATTGACATTTTCATTTATTGGAATGTGTCAAAATGCACAAAAATGCATGAAAACAGTCAAATTGCATCATGAAAAAAATTCTCTTAACTCAATCGCAGTGCAAATGGATGGACTGCCTTCAAAAAGAGTGCTCAAGCTGTTTACCTGTGGTTAGGGCACGTGTTGTACTACAAGAAGCTACATGAGTGTGAATGGAATACTTTGGCTCTATTGTAAAATGCATAACTGGCTTTATATAGTTACTACCAGCTTAATCAGTAGTACCCTCCGCCCTCCGCCAGCCACAATCTGTAAAGCTCCCATTGGTGTTAGGCACATTTGAATTCCCTCTAGAACTGGCACACACAGATGTGAGCAAATTAACCAGACTATACTGGTACGTATGAGAATAAGGCGGCGTTGCAATTGCATCAGAAATGGTCCCGTCTGCCCTCGGGGTAAGATTTGGCAAATAAAAATGCTGACTATCAACACAGGCACTGGGTTCATTTTATACAAAATGCTGTTTTGGCTCCCTGACATAAGGACAAAAAAAAAAAAGCTTCACGAAATGCAGATGGATCAACGGCAACAAGATCATATGTTTGCCATACAAAAACCATTGTTATGTGAAAAGATATCCGTTCATCCTTTACATCCAGTGTTAATTAAAACACTTCCTCTCAGCCTATACAAAATTGTTCACTCGGGAAAAAATCTACAAGAACTTTCAGTGAACACGCAGCTGATATATTTAAAAAGAAAACAGAAACGTTATCCAAGACATGAAATACAAATGGAAATGAACACAAGTGTTTCCCAACATAAAATTCAGAACTGGACAATAGGGGGCAGATCCACAAAGATCTGCCCCGGCGCATCGTATCTGAGATACGCTACGCCGCCGTACCTTACCTGGCTTTGGTTCGAATCCATAAAGATTTTGCGCCATAAGTTACGGCGGCGTAGTGTATCGCAAGCGGTGTAACGGCGCGGAATTCAAATGCGGCGAGTAGGGGGCGTGTTTCATTTAAATGAAGTGCGTCCCCGCGCCGAACGAACTGCGCATGCGCCGTCCCTAAATTTCCCGCCGTGCATTGCGCTAAATGACGTCGCAAGGACGTCATTGTTTTGACGTGGACGTAAATTACGTCCATCCCGATTCACGGACGACTTACGCAAACGAAAAAAAAAATTCTAATTAAACGCGGGAACAACTGGCCATACTGAACATAGCAGGTTTAACTATACGCCACCAAATAGCAGGTTTAACTATACGCCGAAAAAAGCCGACTAGAGCCGCTCGTACGTTCGTGGATTGTCGGAAATAGCTAATTTGCATACTCGACGCGGAAATTGACATGAACGCCACCCAGCGGACGCCGAAGAATTGCATCTTAGATCCGAAGACGTACGCCTGTCGGATCCAACCCAGATGCCGTTGTATCTTGTTTTGAGGATTCAAAACAAAGATACAACGCGGTAGATACGCCGGCGTACTCGCTTTGTGGATCTGCCCCTGTATCTGCAGAAACACAAGGGCATAAACGCTTCACATTGCAATGCACAGAAAGGTGATTCTTTGCAAACCAGTAATCAGTCGTTGGCAGTAGTGTATTTAGGTTTTGTGCTGCCCTAGGCCTGACAAAAACTTGTGCACCCCCTAATTTGAATATGACCCACCCCTTCCTGTCAAGGCCACACCCCTTTATGTTTAAGACCCGCCCTGAAATTTTTGAGTGGGGACACTAGTTCTTAGGGCCTGGGGGGGGGGGGGCATTGGATTCCCTTAATTTGCATAGATTTCCTCTCACTTCCTGTTTGGCTATGGGGCAGGGAGATAAGGGAAATCTCTGCAATGGGACAGAGATGGTAAAAAATAAACAGGCAGGGGCTATAACCCTCCCTCAGTCTATCCAAATTGAAAAAAAAGTGTTGCCTATAGTTCTACTTTAAGCAGAGCGCTTCTTTGGCGGGGCACTCGAGAAGAGGAGGAGCCACGAGCACTGCTGAGGGACCCCAGAAGAGGAGATCGGGGGCCACTCTGTGCAAAACGAACTGCACAGAGGAGGTAAGTATGAATGTTATTATTATTTAAAAAAAAAAAAAAAGCTACCCCTACATGCAAGCGTGTCAGGATCCTACGGGTTAAAATGACCGCACCAGTCAAGCAGACACTGGCTGGAAAAAGCGCCCAGAGGCGATTCAGTTCGCATGAGTAGCGCTATACAAGTCATTCATTCATTCACATGGGTCGAATTTCGAAAGAATTTTATTTAGAAAATCTTATTTAAGAATTTTTGTTCGAATTTCGCACCATTGGTGGGCTGAAGCAACAGGCGATTTTTGTGCGGACATCGAATTTGAGTAATCGGCATGTTGTAAATTTTTGGAAAAACTAAAGATTTTCTAATAAATGATGGGAGAATCGTGCAGAAATGTAATCAAAAAAAGAAATGTGCATGTGCAAGAAAAGAAAATTCCTGGAAGAAAAGATTCCCAGCCATGAAAATAATTTTCTGTAGCAACATAAAGGGAAATTGAAGGCTTGGACGGCCAAATTTCGAAATCAATGGTGGCACCATGGGATCACAACATTTCTAATTTTCAAAAGAAAATTCTTTCGAAATTCAAAGATTAAACTATGTAGTGCAAGGGCCTGCCTGATTGCATACAAATTGAAAGTGTTTAGGTTTAACCTCATATTAAATGATTTTGGTAAATCTAAAGAAAAACTGAACAAGACAATTGTATAATGTATGAGCAGCCATATTCCGCGTACACACGATCAGGCTTTTGCCCGGCCAAATCACATTCCGACGGAATTCCATCGGAGAAAAATAGAACATGTTCTATATCTAAACTCCGATGGAATTCATCAAATTTCCGATGAAAACACTCTAAAGGGGCTACACACGATCGGAATATCCGATGGAAAAAGTCTGTATGACATTTTCGGAAATTTCGATCGTGTGTACGCTGCATTAGGCTCGGTTGACACTGCCGAGACTTGGGATCTGACTTGTAAGTATGTATCCACTGACAGGGGGCTAATATGGAGTTTCCAATCCCAATAATAATATATATTGGGATCTGACCTGTGAAACCCCAAGTCACACAACATGTGAAATCCCATGTAAGTCAATGAGAGCTGTCTCAATTAGCACTACTGAAGTCGCTCCGACTTTAGAAAAGGTTCCTGTATTACTTCAAGGTGACCTATATCAGACTTGTGTTGTTCTATCAGACTAGTTGTTTCAGCCCTAGTATACTGTATACTATATTATTCAATTTTTTATCAAAAGCGGAATTCATTGCTAGGGTCCTTTCACTGTGTGCGGGCTCCGCTTTGCTCGGCGGGGATCGCTCCATCGATCCCTGCTGAGCAGGCAGATGACAGCTTCATCTCTGCACACTGTGCAGGGATGGACCTGTCAGAGTGCCGCTCTCCCCTATGGGGGATCGAATGACTACGGACCATAGTGTCCATCGTCATCCGATCCGATCCACCAGATGGATGGAAAAGTAGGGTTTTCCTCCATCACACATTGGCGGATCGGAGCGGTTAGGATGTCAGCGGGAATATCACCGCTGACATCCGTGGCTCCATAGAGGTGCACGGATCGCCTGTTCAGGTCCTCCTAAAAAACTGACAGGTCCGCCCGCGTGAAAGGGGCCTTAAGCCGCGTACACACGATCAGTCCATCTCATGAGAACGGACTGACGGACCGTTGTCATAGGTTAACCGATGAAGCTGACTGATGGTCGTGCCTACACACCATCGGTTAAAAAAACGATCGTGCCAGAACGCGGTGACGTAAAACACAACGACGTGCTGAAAAAACGAAGTTCAATGCTTCCAAGCATGCGTCGATTTGTATATGAGCATGCGTGGATTTTTAACCGATGGTTGTGCGTACTAACGATCGGTTTTGACCTATCGTTTAGCAATCCATCGGTTAAATTTTAAAGCAAGTTTTTTTTTTTTAACCGAAGGTTAAATAACCTATGGGGCCTACACAGGATCGGTCTGGACCGATGAAAACGGTCTATCAGACCGTTGTCCTCTGGTTAACCTATCTTGTGTACGAGGCCTTACTGTGTTTTAAGATGGAGATTCTTTAGGTGATTCAGCTCTCATTACCTTTTTTTATGAGCACTGGCTTTTAGTCTGTTGAGATTTTACAGCCCGAATTTACAAAAAATTAAAGTACACAAGAACCACATTGATCAATAGGTATATCAGTATAATGTTTTTACATGATTTTATGAGTTACAACAATTAATGACTAGAGAGGACTGGGACTTCGGGCTCGATGAGACAGCCACGCTGGCTTCTGGTTAGCATGCATTTTCAATATGACCTTGCACTCATATGTATGAATGACATTTAATATAAAAAAATTAAGTCGAAAAATTGAGAATTTGGAATACATGAATTAGTTATGGGTATTGGGTATCTTTGTATGCTGTCAACAGTCACTTTCTGTTGTGAGAGCTTTCTGAGCCCCCTCCAATCTCGTTCATTTGCAGTCGTTAATGTAGTGCTCACTTCTGGTTCCCTCTAGGCCTCAGTAACACTCCCCATCAGACTTGAGACTGGCTGCGTTTAATAGGCAGCGTAAATAGAAGTTAGTGTACCGTTCACTAACATCTCTATCTATTGTCCGGAGATTAAATACATGCCACAAATGGTTCACGCTTCATCTGCCTGCAAACCTTGTTTCACTGCTCCCGACTCTGACTGTGGAGAAATATTAAATTAATTTGCAGGTTGCAAGTAAGAAGCAAGAAAGGAAAAAAAAGAGAGAGAGAGCTTTCTACTTCGGGCCATCTGAAGACAACATTAATCATACTGTAGTGCCAGCAGAATTTCAGAGTGACTACAAGACAGTCTCATGTCAGTCTGGATCCACAAAGGTTCCAACCCATTAAAGGCACACTCCGGTCAAACATGAAAGTTGGCCAAGTCAACTGTTATCTCTGTACTAATTACTTGCATTATATCTAAATGCTAATCCCTATGACTGCTGATAATACCGCTCTCTGCAACACCGTGTCCATGAGCCTAAAAATCTTCCATGCAATTCATGCATCTTCCAACATTCTGGTGTTGCAAGCGTAGCATTATATATTATTATTATTATACACGATTTATACAGCACCAACAGTTTAAGCAGCGCTTTACAATGTAGAGGGGGGACAGCACAATTACAGTACAGAAGGGACAGGGGGGCCCTGCTCGTAGAGCTTACATTCTAAAGGGAGGTGGTGGTTGTACAAAAGGTAATAGATGTGAGAAATGATTTGATGGGGGTGGCTCGGGGACAGTTGTTAGGTGGGTGTGGGATAGGCTTCCCAGAATAAATTAGTTTTCAGGGATCTCCTAAAGGTGGACAGGGTAGGGGCTGATCGGACATACCAGGGCAGGGAGTCCCAGAGGATGGGAGAGGCTCTGGAGAAGGCGAAGCATGGGAGGAGGTAACATGGGAGCTAGAGAGCAGGAGGTCCAGGGAGGAGTGGAGGAGACAATTTGGGCGATATCTGCAGATAAAGTTTGTGATGTAGATGGGGGGCGATGTTGTGGATGGCCTTATATGTTGAGGTTAGTATTTTCAAATTTATACGGTGGGGTAGGGGGAGCCAGTGAAGGGATTGGCAGCAGTCACTGATCAGTTAGTGAGGTGTATTAGTATATATATATATATTAGTCTATATATCTTAAAATGTATTCCTATTCTAACTGAACATGTCTTTAACCACTTGCCTACTGGGCACTAAAACCCCCTTCCTGCCCAGGACAATTTTCAGCTTTCCACGCTATCGCACTTTGAATGACAATTGCGCGGTCATGCTACACTGTACCAAAATGAAATTTGGATCATTTTTTCCCCCACAAATAGAGTTTTCTTTTGGTGGTATTTAATCACTACTGGGGTTTTCATCTTCTGTTAAACCTTTCCGCTCTAACATCACAGTGACCCCTTAAAACCTCTGCCTCCCCTGCACAGGGCAGAGGCAGTTATCAGCAGCATGAGCCGAATTCAAGTACAAGCTCTAGACAGGTACATGAATCTTCACCACTTTTAGAATGCACGTTGGAAAACTTTCGCAAAATCTGTCTGCGCCAGTCTTTATGAGTTTCAGGGAATCTCAGTAGGAAGGGTTCCTCTATCCACTTCGAATGTGTGATCTATATAAGGCCAGCCTTATGGTTGGTACACACTATTAGAAAATCGGACGAAAAATTCCATATGAGGCCCAATCGTTCGATTTTTGTACAGTGCGTACACAATTTTCGATATCTGATTTAGACTTTGCAAACTAAAATTTTCAAAGGGACAAATTCCTAAATTTTTCTCGTACGTGAATGTTCTAGAACTAACTATTTTCATTTAATGTGTATCATTTTTATACGATATTCGTATGAGAAAAATCAGAAAGGAAAGACTGTGCATGATTATAAACAATGAACAACAAAAAAAAGCCTTTGTCATACATTACTTGCTTCCTCGGTTCCTAATTGCTGTGAAACAACGAGGAAAAGAGAACAATCGTTCGCCCCAATTTTCTCATAGTGTGTACCAACCTTTAGACCTTGCTAGGAGTTTTTTTACTTTGCAGATTTAGTTCCACTTTATTTTTATTTTTATTTTTTTGTTTTAAACCCTGCCCTCCCCCTCTCACTAATGGTTTGTTCTCTCTTTTCCATCTTATTTCATTCTCTGTTGTCTTCTATCATTTTTTCCAGATATTTCTCTGATGATTTAAAAATCTTCCACTGCCCCCAGCTCTTATTATGTTTATCAAGTTGCCCCATATAGCAACTACATAGGTATTCCATTTTGATGTAATTTTCCATTCTTTCAAACCATTCTTTTATGTCTGGTTTTCTCGTACATAACCAGTTTTTCGGTATTAATCCTTTTGCTGCATTTATCAATGTTGGAATTAATGTTTTCCTAACATTTTTGTTTAAATCTTTTGATTTGTGGAATTTACAGGCCTGTATAGTATTAGGTATGTTATCTCCAGTTATTTCTGTTATGTTTTCCTGAATTTCCTGCCAATAGTCCTTTATCTTTGGACAGTCCCGCCATATATGTATGGTCGTTCCAATCTGACCGCATTCTCTCCAGCACAATGGGGATTTGTCGTTATAAACTACATTTATGAATCATTTCAGGTGTCCTATGCCATCTTGAGATACATTTATAGTTCATTTTGATTGTATTCATGTTCGTTGCATTATTATGTATGGCTGCTATTATTCTTTCAACGTGTTCGTCCAATTTCGTATTTATTTATTTTTCCCATTTCTCTATGAAATAAGGTTTTCCCTGTACTTCTAGGTCTGTCAAAATTCGATATACTCTTGATATCACATGTCTTAGTGGGGTTTGTAAGGTGCATAATGTTTCTAGTGCTGTTAGTGTCTTTCCATCTTCCATTTAATGTGTATAATTTTTATAAGATATTCGTATGAGAAAAATCAGAAAGGAAAGACTGTGCATGATCATAAATAATAAACAGCAAAAAAAAAGCCTTTGTCGTACATTATTTCCTTCTCGGTTCCGACTTGCTGTGAAACAACGAGGAAAGGTGAACAATCGTTCGCCCCAATTTGTGTACAGTGTGTACCAACCTTTAGACCTTGCTAGCAGTTTTTTTAGTTTGCAGATTTAGTTCCACTTTAAAGTGGATGTAAACTGTATCTAAGCACCACAAACTGAGAACTTTTTTTAATATATTTTTAATATTCAGAGCAAACTCACCCATCCATCCATGTCTCCATGCTTTATTTTATTGAGAAATCACTGTAAGTGCGTTTAAAGCGGTTCTCCACCCTAAAGTGGAGTCCCGCTGATCGGAACCCTCCCCCCTCCGGTGTCACATTTGACACCTTTCAGGGGGGAGAGGGGTGCAGATACCTGTCTAAAGACAGGTATTTGCACCCACTTCCGGCCCGGCATTCACGGGCAAAAGACGGGCATTCCGTCATATCCCGTCGCCCCCCCCGTTGTGTGCTGGGAACACTCGGCTCCCAGCACACAGCGGGAGCCAATCGGTGGGCGCGGCGCGACTCGCGCATGCGCCGTAGGGAACCGGGCAGTGAAGCCGCAGCGCTTCACTTCCTGGTTCCCTCAGCGTGGATGGCGGGGGGAGCAGCAGAGTGACGAGCGATTGCTCGTCATCTGCTGCGATCGGCGCTGGACTCCAGGACAGGTAAGTGTGCTGATATTAAAAGTCAGCAGCTGCAGTATTTGTAGCTGCTGGCTTTTAATATTTTTTTCCCGTGGCACATCCGCTTTAAGAGGACATTCCAAAGAAACACAATGCAAGGTGCAATGCAAAGCAGGTCAAACGTAGCCTCTGAACTGCCATTTGTACTGCTCAGATACTGACCAGCACTTGAGGGGCATCCAGACCTGTAGTGACTAGATAAATGTGCTTGGATTTGCCAGCATATCTCTAAATATAACTGGCCATATGGCAGATGTGATGTCTAATGCCGTACACATGACCGTTATTCATGTCATGGAAAAAAGGAAGTTTTTCTTGACGTGATTCCTCAAGCTTGCCTTGCATACACTCGATCGTGATAAAAAATGCTCGAGCAAAGCGCGGTGACCGGGCCCGGATTTACTCCCTTTGCCGCCCCAAGGCCGGGTCCTTCCACCCACCGAGCCTCCCAGCAGGCAGCTTCCTGTCTCTCTCACCCACCCGCCGAGCCGCCTCTGCTCGCACAGTCAGTGTGACTGTGCAAGCGCCGAGTGGATGGGCAGCTCACTCACCGCCCCGACCGCACAGTCACTTATACGTCGAGCCACCCGCCAGCTCACCCACTGCCGCCCCGAGGCCTGGCCTTGGTGGCCTTGTCAGGAATCCGGCCCTGGCGGTGACGTACGATGGCACTATAAAGGAGAAGTTCCATTCGAATGGCGCCACCCTTTGGGCTGATTATGTTAATTTGCCGTCTCATAACTTGCTTCTGAGCATGCGCGTTTTTTTTCCCCTCCTCAAAGCCTACACACGACCGTGTTTCACAACGTGAAAAACGACGAGAAAAAATAGAGCAGGTTTTACGTTTTTAATGCCCATTTTCCTCCTCGAGAAAAATGCTCTGGATCCTACACATGACCGTTTTTCACGACCAATTAAAAAAATTGCATTTTTCTCGTCATGAAAAACGGTCGTGTGTACGCGGCATTAGGGCCAGTTCACATCAGGAATCACACAGGAACACGCTATGCGATTCTGTGTGACTCACATACAGTTCAGTGCAGTGCGATTAAAGCACATTGATTTTGAATGGGCTGAAATCGCACCGCACCAAAATGAGTGCATGCGCTACTTTTGGAAACTCACTGCAACCGGATTGCACGGTTGTTCTGTACCACGTGATCCAGTGTGGTAAAAGGCACTGTATTTTCAACCTGTATTTGGGGTGTCATTAACTTCATAACAGATTGCAACTGTAGTGCGTTTTAAACGCGGTGCAGCAAACGTGCACGGAGCGCGGGTTTCCGACACCTCATTGTGGTGTGAACTGGTCCTTAGAGAAGGGCTTAGGTGGTTGAGAATATCTGTGAGCTAATTAAAGCCTAAAAAACTAGGGCGGCTTTGTCAGTGTGATGGTTAATTTTTTCAAAATCTCATACAACCTTTAGGTTTAGGTTCAAAGTAACCTTCAGAAAAGAAACATGTAATACATATACATGGTTTCGAATAAAACCTGAAGATGCGGTCCTAAAAATTCAAGCAACAGAAGATGTACATTAGCCAATTTAAAACTGGATGAAGAACTAGAAATGGTATAATAATATGGCCATGGTTTAACATCGTTGTAAGATGTTTTTGGCAGATTACAAGCACCCTACCCTAAGGTTGCCTACATATTGTTTTCTCTGGAAAGAGGTTCAACCAGTTGGGATAAAACTGTAGCTGAGAGTTCCAAAAAAAAAAAGGCAGTGTATAACAAAGATTTGAAAACCTTGCAAGAATGATTAGGAAAAAACTATATTTAGGAATAAAAATGCTATTTTTCGTGCACGTAAACACATTATGAGGGTTTATGTATCATATATTTGATTGGCTAACATCAGGACCTTGGACCGATGAAGCTGGGGGAGAACGGCAGCAGCGGGGACTGGTCCTAAAGATGCACAGGAGTGAGGATCTGATAAATAAATCTTATTTTCCATACATCAAGTTTTTTCTTTTTGGGTTTAATCCTGCTTTAAAGCGGGGGTTCACCTGAATTTTTTTTTTAAAAGCCAGCAGCTAGAAATACAGCAGCTGCTGACTTAAAAAAAATGGACACTTACCTGTCCAGGTCGCCCGCGACGTCGACAGCCGACGCCGAGCGGTAGCCGCCACCATCCTCGGTGAGGGAATCGGGAAGTGAAGCACTGCGGCTTCACTGCCCGGTCCCCTACTGTGCATGCGCGAGTCGCACTGCGCCGTTCCCACTGGTCCCCGTTGTGTTCTAGGAGCCGAGTGTTTCCCAGAACACAACGAGGGGGGGGGGTGACGCAGGGGGGGGGGGTGACATGGGGGGGCCTGACCTGTTTTATACAGGTATCTGCACCCCCTCCCCCCTGAAAGGTGTCAAATGTGACACCCGAGGGGGGGTGAGTTCCGAAAAGCGGAGGTTCACTTTTGGGTGAACCTCCGCTTTAAAGAGGCTGAAAACCCACATGTTTTTTCACCTTAATGCATCCTATGCATTAAGGTGAAAAAAATTCTGTCACTGACTGGCCCCCCTGCCCCCCCCCCCGTTTTACTCACCTGGGAGAACGCATCTCCTAGAGGGTTATACAATGCAGGGAGGAGCTACCAGCGCCGAAGGGGGGGACCCCAGAAATCGAGGATCGGGGCCACTCGGTGCAAAACTAACTGCACAGTGGAGGTAAGTATGATATGTTTGTTATTTTAAAAAAAGATGAAGCCTTACAATCAATTTATGTTAAAGAAAGCTTTAGGCATAACCTAGATTCTTTCTTCAGGTTTTATAAAGTTATCCATTAAAGTGTATTACATAAACACCAAACTTTCTGCATTAATTCGAGATTTTCCTAGCTTGTGACGGAAAATATTGATTATATGAAGACAGGAGGCGAGTATCTTATCCAAGATCCTGAATCTGGCAGAACAAGCCGCGACTTCTGGTCAGACGGTCGACCTAGCCCAATTACGTGGGTGGGCCCAAAGGGCCATATGTCTGACGGGTAGCGCCAATACCGCCTGCTCCGTCGAGCACAGACGCTCAATCCTTATGCGACTCGATCCGCAACTAGCCCACCTAGCGGAATCCGAGCCAGGCCCCGCAGCAGAGGGCATGTTATTTGGTGATTCCCTAGTAAAGGACATCAATAAATTCGTTACTAGTGCAAGGGAAAAAAAAAAATCCAGATGGAGGAAGATGCAAATTGCCTAGTCATTAGCAATACTGACACTGATTAACAGTGGACTGTTAATACCATTGTTCTCGCCCATACATACATAAGGTGCTTATTAAACAGCAGAACCAAAAACATATGTATCATGCATATATGGTGTATGTTGCTGTTCAATGCACATCCTCATTGCCTCTTTGCAATGCTTTATTAAATACGTGATAAGTGATAATGCATTGCAGGTACAAGCTTTAATCTCTATATACTAGGGTAGTGCATTAAAGAGCAATATATAAGCTCATATATTGTAAAGATGGCACAGGCTGCTGTACTGGTAGAGTGACTAGCATTCCATTCCATCACTGAGCAATGACTTGCTGAGCACCCTGACAGTGAACCAGTTAAGAGCTGTAACATGATGATGTGGCTAATTAAACAAGTGAGAAATGGTAAGATCAGAGATTGTTACATTTCCTGCTGCTAAGTTAAAATAATTTGAACACCCAGCGCATTAGGCAGTTTTAAAGTAGAATATCTCCCATTAATAAGCACATCGTGTTTCAACAAGTTAAACTGTTATTTTTCTAATTGCCTTGAAAAAGAAACACTAACATTTGATGTAGGTTATAAAATTTCACGTGACAGCGATCCCTCCCCAAGGACAGCAAACTACATACTGTATACTCACCCTAATGGCCACATGTGTATCATTTATAGTATAGGGCAGCGGTTGCCAACTTTTTTAGATCCTGAAACCGGTTTCGTGGCAGGCAATTTTTCCAGAGACCAAGGGGTATTCACAGAGTTTGTCCCGGACACCCTCAAACCACAGCCCCCCTTTACAGCACATTCCCCCTCATTATAACAGTGTAGTTCCACAGTCTCCCCTTACATCAGTGTAGTTCCACAGTCCCCCGTTACATCACAGTTGTCCCTTTGAAGCTGTCCCACAGTGTCCTTAGTTCCCCATCACATCACAGTCCCCCGTTACATCACAGTTGTCCCTTTGAAGCTGTCGCACATTGTCCTTAGTTCCCAATCACATCACAGTCCCCCTTTACATCACAGTTGCCCCTTTAAAGCAGTTGTAAACCACTGCAGTTAAAAAAAAAAAAAAAAAACTTTCCCCTGTAAAACAATGGCATAATGTGCTGGTATGCATTGCATACCAGCACATTCTGAAATACTTACCTTAGAACGAAGCTCTCCAGCAGTAGTTCTCACTGCTGATCGGGCTTCCATCTTCACCTGGTCTTCCTTCTGGATACGCGGACTCAGGCCACTTACACAGCACGCGGGACGCAACGCTGTATCCTGGCCTAGGCCAACAAGGTACAGGCCTAGGGCAGCACTTTGAAGGGGGGCAGCATGGAAAGGGGCCCCGCCGGCTTGTGTTACACTGTTAGTGTAGCGTCACTCTCGGCCAGTATTCCGCAACTGTGGGGGGCTGCTTCTAATTTTGACTCTCCTAACATCCTATACCACAAAATTTCCTCACTGTGCTATACGTTTTCTGCTGCACCATAAAATAGTAAGTATAGCCACAGGAAGTAAGAGGAAATCTATGCAGATTAAGGCAATCCATTGCCCCCCCCCCCCCAGGCCCTCAGAACTAGTGTCCCCACTCGAAAATTTCAGGGGGGTCTTAAACAGAAAGGGGTGTGGCCTTGAGAGGAAGGGGTGGGTCATATTTAAATTGGGGGTGCACGAGTTTAGTCAGGCCTAGGGCAGCACAAAACCTAAATACACCACTGTGCGGGAGGATTCGGTTCTGGCACCGCACGATAGGGTTTGTTCACACTGAACACGGGTTTGAAATTGTGCAAGTTCAGATGAATTTGCATGATTTCAAACCCGCATTTCAATGCGAGTTTGGAGGCAGTCGGCGTCATAGCAATTGGGACAGTGCCGTTGCCAGAAATAGGCTGCTTGTCAAATCGCAAGTCAAATCGCACCGATGTGAACAGGGGCTTAGAGTGCATGTGCTGGGGACATCACCAGCTGCATCCAGTGTAAATATATCTCCTAAACGGTGATCGCTTAGGAGATATTCATTTTACCAACAGGTAAGCCTTATTATAGGCTTACCTGAAGGTAAAAATCACAAAGCAGACTTTACTACCTCAGTACCGCTTTAAAGCTGTCCCACAGTGTCCTCAGTTCCCCTTCACATCACAGCCCCCTTTACATCACAGTGTACCTTTACAGTGCAGTCCCCTTTAAATGAATGTACCGAGGACGGCATTGAAAAGGGGTACTGTGATTGCTAGGGGGCCAGGGCGGAGACAAGGGGTGGGCAGGAGGGGAGGCTGCCCTGGGCACTGTGGTATCATGATGTGAGGTGGGGGGCGCCACAAGGAGATAAGGAGGTGGGGATTTATGCTAGAAGGGGATATTTGGGGGCAGCAGGGGGTAAGTATTATTCTAGGAGGGGACATTTTGGGCAGAGGGGTGCTAAGAGTGGTGATTTTGGGGTATTTGTTTAGGAGAGGGATGTGGGGGCAGGCACCAGATCCGAGAGCAGGGGGATACCCTGTGAGGAGGCGTCTGGCTCAGGGCCATTGCTGAGCCCGTTCAGAGCCACTGGTTCCTGCTCCAGGGAGTCTCCATAGAAAGTTTGATCTAGACCGGCACCCAGAGGGAGGGAGGAGAGAGCCGCACAGGGGACACTTCCTGCCTGAGGCTCTGCTCCACCTTTGTCAGCTCCGCTCTTCCCCTGACACTCTTACTACCCTATAGCCCCACATTTGCCCTAACCCACCCTTTACAGTTCCACCCCTCCTTTAACCCGCCCTCACAACGCTGCCCCTCCCCACCCCTGGCATTATAAAACACATTGGACACGTGTCGGCCGCCTGGCAATGCTGCACCCAGCTACACCCCCATGCTAACCATGGGGGCTGACAACAGCCCAGGCACCAGGCCGCATTTTCTAGTCACCATGGCGACCTAGCATCTGGAATTTGTCGAGCCCTGTATATATATATATATATATATATATATATATATATATATATATATATATATATATATATATACATACATACACCTTGAAAAAGTATTCGTACCCCTTGAAGTTTTTCACATTTTGCCATGTTACAACCAATAACATAAATGTATTTTATTGGGATTTTATGTGATAGACCAACACAAAGTGGCACATAATTGAAGTGGAAGGAAATTGATAAATGGTTTTCAATTTTTTTTTACAAATGAATACTTTTTCAAGGCACTGTATACATTTTTTTCCTATCTGGAACCTAAAAAGATGGTCTTCTTGTCGCAGCACCTAAATATCTTATGTGGCTTTAGACAAAGCAATGATTTATCACTCACCCTCCTAGATTCTGCACTGGGTATAATAATAAAGGTTTACTCCTTCCTGACTTTTAGATACAAGTAAAAATGGTGACCCTGGTTAAACTATAATAAAATGTCTTTACTTGGTAAATGTATCACTGCATAAAAACAAAGCATTTCTTCCTTTCTCCCAGGTGCTGGTGGCAGATGAGAGGTGCGTGCCCAATATTTAATGAAGACTGTGCAAGGCATGGAGTAGTGCCTAGACATCAGAGACCTCAGGAATCCCCAACTCATCGATCACATTCAGGCTCACCGCAGAGTCCATGGCCCTTTCTCATTCAGCAGTATCAGGACTATGTTATTTGACAAAACACCTGCCCTATTGTCTAATGAAAAACTGATCATCACATTAATACAAGTAGTTATATAGCTGTATTATTTTGTTTCCCTCCTAATTCATCCTTCTCGTAAAATTAACATCTTGAATTGATCCCGTAGAATAAGGCAGGCCCGTAATGAACTAGCATTCACAGCATAATAGTGAGTGCATGCTTTACACTTTTTATTATATTTAAAAATATATAATATTTTTTTTAATGGTGATTGTATAGAATAAGAGCCAGTTCACACTGGGGCGACTCGTCAGGCGACTCAGCCACTGACGAGTCGCGTCTCATTCTATTCAATAGAACCGTTCTAATAGGAGCGACGCAAGTCGCTCTGACTTAGAAAAAGGTTCTTGTACAATTTTGGGGGGGCGACTTGCATTGACTTCTATACAGAAGTCATTTTGCAAGTCGCCTCTGAAATGTTTTTTTCACCTTAATGCATAGGATGCATTAAGGTGAAAAAAACATTTACCTTTACAACCCCTTTAAGTCCCAACAGAAAAAAGGATTTAAATCAGGTGATAATAAAAACAACTCCTAATACCGCCTGCGATGGTGACGGTTCAAATGCTTAGAATCAGGGCTTTTTTTCAGCGGGAACGCGGGGGGAACGCAGTTCCGGCACCTTCTGAACTGACTGTATGTAATAGCAAGGGATGCTGGGGTGTGCTGCAGGGTATTGATGCTCACTGCTGTGGATCTATTTTTCAGGGGGGGGTCTATTGTTGCTGGTGGGGGACCTATTGTTTCTAGGGGGATCTTATGTTGCTGGGGGGGGTCAGTTGTTGCTGAAAGAGATCTACTGTTGGGGGAGGGGTCTATTGTTAATGGTAGCCAGAGTCTATTAATGCTGGCTGTATGGAGATCTGTTGATGCTGCCGTGAGTCTATTGTTGCTGGCGGGGAAATTTTGTTGTGGGTGGTCCATTGTCGTTAGGGGGATCTATTGTTGCTGGCTGAAGGGGATCTATTTTACTGCTTCTCTTGATATCATTACCAAATTCCATATAAATTACTTAGCACCACAAAAAGATACTTGGTTCTATATTGTCTAAAAGGGGCGGTACTGGGAGGTGGGTAGGGGGCGGAGAAAAGGGGCGACTCGGAAAGGGGGATTTCCTGCACCTATTGTCTGAGAAAAAAAGGCCTGCTTAGAATCCAAACCGAGAAGTAAGCTAAAAAAAAATCCAGTTGGGACTTTGTTTTATGTCTTTTTGGGACTCTATATAACACGAAAATAATTTATTAATTAATCTTTTTTTTTCTTTATTATCTTACTCACTTGATATATTGTTTTTTTTTTTACACTGTATTGTGTTTGCACAATCGTGTATTTATGTTTTTTGGGTTTGCACAATCTCTTTTTGTGTATATATATTGTGATTCAAAAACAAAGCAGAAAACCACAAGCAGAAAATGACTAGGTTCTGGGACATGCTGGCAAGACTAAGATGTCATCACTCATGCCAGTGACACTGACAACACAGAGCTATTGAGTATTATTACGTAACATACACAACCCATGTTGTACCAAGAGGGGAAAAAAAAAAGACTTCCCCACCAGCACACACATATTTCATGCAGAAGCAGAGCTTCTGACGGCCCACCGCTGTTCTCAATGAGGCTGAGCAAGGCTGGATTGCCAAATACCCAGCATGGTTCCTGCATCAGAGCCACTGAACGCGTGATGTATGCTTGCTGCAATCTTTAATAACGTACCCAGTGGACGACTTCCAATCTGGTCCGGCACTTTATTTACATATCAGCTAAGCAGAGAGATGTCGGGAACCCAGCAAAGTATGCAAAAAAATATACCTCCGAAAAAAACAGTCATCTGCTCGCGCCTCTGTTACGTGCTGAGGGCGGGGGGGTGATGTGTATTTAAACATTGTGCAATAAATGTTAACATCTAGGCTGGCTGCATTCTTACAGGAAAGGGGAAAACACCCCTAACTACTTCATTTATCACTACTTTATTTTCTATTTATTTTTAAATGAAATATTTAAAGGGTAACTCCACTTTCGTGGGAAAAAAATTTGCACAAAAAAAATAAAATAAATACCGTATTTATCGGCGTATACCGCGCACTATTTTGCCCTGAAAATCAGGGCAAAATCGTGGGTGCGCGATATACGCCGATACCCGCTTTCCCGCCATGAGTTTGAATACTGCGCCCGCATATAGCGAACGCAGTACACTCGTGAATCTTCGGCCAGTCTCGGCGCCTCTCGTACTGACGTCCTGAGCGTACAGGACGTCAGTGCGAGAGGCGCCCGAGCCTGCCCGAAGATTCACGAGTGTACTGCGCTCGCTATATGCGGGCGCAGTATTCAAAGTCGTGGCGGGAAACGAGCGAGAGGACGCCGCCGAAGATGGACGCCGGACCCGCCGAAGATGGACACCGGACCCGCCGAAGATGGACACCGGACCCGCCGAAGATGGACACCGGACCCGCCGAAGATGGACACCCGACCCGCCGAAGATGGACACCCGACCCGCCGAATACAGACGCCGGACCCGCCGAAGAGGACACCCGAAGCCGCAGAAGGACGCCGGACCCGACGAGGCCGCAGATGGACGCCGCGCAAGACATCAAAACTGTAAGTACAAAAAAACTAAAAATCTTTTTTTCCCACAGGATTGGGGGCCACATTGGGGGTGCGCGGTATACGCCAGAGCGCGTTATACCGCAATAAATACGGTATATATATAGCATATACAATTGCGACTCAAGTCATATTGTAATTAAGGCTACTTTCACACTGAGGCATTGGGTGCAACGGTGGTAAAACGCAGCTATTTTTAGCTGCATTTTGTCGTTGTGTTTGCCGCGATTTTCGTCCGCTAGCATTGCAGTTTTAACAGCGGAAAAAGGGTTAAAAACTTCTGCAAAAACAGCGTTTTGCGAGCGGGTTGGAGGCGCGACCCCATTGTTTTCAATGGGCAGGGGTGCTATAGGAGCGGTATTTTTACCGCTCCTACCGCGCCTCTAAGGCCCCGTACACACGACCGAGCATGTCTGCTGAAACTGGTCCGCGGACCAGTTTCAGCAGACATGTTCGGTCGTGTGTACGGCCGATCGGACAGGTTTCCAGCGGACATTTGTCCGCCCGACAGTTTTCCAGCGGACAAATGTTTCTTAGCATGCTAAGAAACATGCCCGCTGGAATCCTGTCCGTCGGACATGTTCGGTCGTCTGTACAGACTTACCGTACATGTCCGAGCGGCCGCCATCCCTCGCATGCGTCGAATCACTTCGACGCATGCGTGGAAGCATTGAACTTTCAGAGCCGCGCACGTCACCGCGTCATCGTCGCGGCCTCGTCACCGCGTATCGTGTACGTGCGGATTTCTGTATGATGGTGTGTACAGCCATCATACAGAAAGCTCCGGGCGGACATGTCCGCTGAAAACGGTCCGGCGGACCGTTTTCATCGGACATGTTTGCCCGTGTGTACGAAGCATAAGATGCGTCTGGCAGGACTTTTTTTAGCGTCCCGCCAGAGTAACGCTTCACACTGGATAGAAAGGAGCGGCTCTTTCAGGGCGCATTGCATGCGCTATTTTTAGCACAATAGCGCCTACAAAGCGCTTCAGTGTGAAAGCAGCCTTAAAGTGGATGTAAACAATGTACAGTATAAGATTTCCTATCATCTGTGCCCAGTCTTGCCACAAAGAGTTAATCCAGCTCTGAGCAATCCTCTTATTGTTCAGTGAAATAAAACGGACTTACAGAGAAAAACCTTAGTCCGTTCCGCCCCCTTGCTGTGAGTGACAGGTGATTTACATATCTCATGCACCAGCCTGGAGACAGGCATTCGTTTTTCTGAAGTCATGTGGTTACTTTTCTGGATTTTGACTGGATGTTAGTGATCATAGCAGAATTTAGTGTAAGGAATACACAGGAAAAAATGCATGTTGACAAGGGGAGTTTGGAGGTCATCCGAGCCGTTCTGGCTGGGGGTTAGTCAGCCAGACCAGCTTACTGAGGAGGAACAGGAAATGAAAAATTCAGACAAATAAAACAAAGGAAAAGGTAAGTGAACCAACAATGCACTAGCTTAAAGGAACCTACCGTATTTATCGGCGCATACCGCGCACTTTTTTGCCCTTAAAATAAGGTGACCAGATTTTTAAAATGAAATCCGGGGACATATTTTTTCTTTACTAGTAATGGCAACAATCAGCGACTCTCTGCCCGTCCCTGCCCGCCTCACAGCCTCTCAAGTCTTACTCTTCGGGCCCCGGCTACTACTGGATGGGGAGCGGAGGAAGATCACTCCGCCAGGGAAGGCAAGGAGATAGGCAGGTGGCTGGCCAGAATTTGAGCCAAGGCAGAAGAACTTCCGAGCGAAGCTGAATGGGAATGCGCCCAAAACTGAAGAAATATTCCCTCCGCTCCGACCAGCACATGATCATCAGAAAGGGGCACATATAATGGGAAAAATACAACCCCCTATGCTAGTAGGCACGGCGGAGGGGGGGGGGGTGTAATTCAATTTTTTTTTATTATAATTCTGCACTGATTTTCTTTGAAATTGCCCCTGCCCCCTATTAAATCCAATCTGGGGACAAAACCAGGGACAGACTTGGTCCAGGGACAGTGTCCTCAATCAGGGGACTGTCCCCTGAAACTGGGGATGTCTGGTCACCCTATCTTAAAATCAGGGCAAAATCGTGGGTGCGCAATATACGCCGATACTCGCTTCCCGCGCTGTGGTTGAACGCGGCCGCCGACATATACCTAGCGCAGTACACTCAGGTACATTCGGCCATGCTCGGCTCCCCTCGCAGTTATGCGAGAGAAGTCGAGAGGAGCCGAGCTTGGCCGAACGGACCCGAGTGTACTGCGTTCGGTATTTGTCGGCGGTGGCGGCGATCGGCTCAGAGACCAGCGCGGGAGAAGCGGGGAGGACACCACGAAGGCCGCAGATGGACGCCGGACCGGACAAGGCCGCCGATGGACGCCGGGCAAGACACCAAAACAGTAAATAATAAAAAAAACAATTCAGGTCCAGATTAGGGGTGTGCGCTATACGCCGGAGCGCGCAATAGGTCGATAAATACGGTATTTAGGAAATAAAAAACGAACCTTTACAACCCTTTTAACCACTTGCCGACTGTATAACTTACGGTGTGCTTCTACACAGCAGGAGCTGATCGGCGGGTACCGTAGGCTCGATGTCTGCTGACACCTGCCAATCCTTCAGTACAGAGGGAGAACGCCGGTCTGCCTATGTAAACAAGGCAGATTGTCATTCTGTCAGAAGGGGAACTCATGGATCCTGTGTTCCTGCAAAGCAGAGACACGGATCTGTGCCTTCCCTTAGTAAAAGCAGCATACAAGGTACAATAAAACACCGGCTAGGGACACATTTAACCCTTTGATCACCCCTGATGTTAAGCCCTTCCCTGCAAGTGTCATTAGCACAGTGACAGTGCATATTTTTTTTAGCACTGATCACTGTATTAGTGTCACTGGTCCCTAAAAAGTGTAGAAAGTGTCAGTTAGTGTCTGACTGTCTGCCACAATATCGCAGTCCTGCTATAAGTCGCTAAACAATGCCATTACTAGTAATAAACATTTTTTAAAGTTTGTAGATGCAATAACTTTTGTGCAAATACGCTTATTGGGATTTTGTTTACCAAAAATATGTAGCAGAATACATATTTGGCCTAACTTGATGAAGAAATTTGATGTTTTTCAATTTTTTTTATTCAATATGTTTTATAGCAGAAAGTAAAAAATATTATTTTTTCTTTTCCAATTTTTTTTTTAGTTTATAGCGCCAAAAAATAAATAATGAATCGGTGATCAAATACTACCAAAGGAAAGCTCTATTTGTGAGAAAAAAAAGGACATAAATTTTATTTGGGTACAGAGTCGCACAACCGTGCAATTGTCAGTTAAAATAACGCAGTGCCGTATCGCAAAAAATGGCCTGGTCACGAAGGGGGGTAAACCTTCCTGAGGGCAAATGGTTAATATGATTAATTTCACTAGAAGTATAAACACTGATGTACAGTATAGCTAAATTAAATTGCCTTTGCAGAATTTTTACAAAATTGCAGAACACGCCAGATATAGGCCAATACAATTATGTGGACATGTATATGGGAAAGAAAGGAGTAAGAAAAAAACATGCTGCTTTAGTTGCAGGCAGTTTAATGATCCTGAATCAGGACCAATTAGTCAAAGGCAACTCACAGACTGTTGCATGTAGTTTCAAGTACAAGTAATGATTTCTTTAGATCATTAAATTCCCCCATCCGTGCTACACGGTGTGGATGGAAGAATCTCCACTGCTGGCTATTGTATTTGGACATCCACTGCTCCAGCGATTGTCAGAATACCCGTCTAACTGGCTGCAGGCCCTGTATGTTGCCCCATTTCCACCAGTTTTAACCCTGAAAAGGCCAACCACCGCGCTTGTTTACTTTTGGTCGCGGGCGGTGGTGGTACTGCCCGCAGCCCGCTGAACGAGACAGGAGGTTTCATTTTTGCTGCGACCACAGCAGGGGTACACAGCTTTGAGCAGCTACACGTCCTTGTTTAGGTGACAGTAAAACTGTGGCTCTTGCTTTTTATGCCCTGTGACAGGAAGTCAGGTAAATCTGTGGGTGTTGTCACAGACAGGACATACATTTCTGCCTTGTTTAGACAATACGCCAATTGTTATTAGGCGTCGGCTGCAAAAGTAGCCAGAAAAGGTCTAAGGGCGTTGGAAAACGTCAGCTGTTCAGAATGAGGCAATTATGGCCTCTATAAGTAATCCAGAGGATTACCACTGATTTGCTGCATCCTGAGGCTTTCTAAGTGAAGGAGAGCAGTAGCTGAAAGTCTTCTGAGGAGGTGAGGAGGTGATTGATTTTTCTGTGTGATAAAAATCAAAAGACTATTTGTTTTTCTGCTGTATGACCAGCAGTGTCTGTCCAGCACTAGGTTGTGCCAGACTCCATAGATGGGTTCCTGTGTGGTGAAGGTAGACGCCCCAAGTGGCCAGGGTTTATTTTATGTTTGATTTTGTTTATGCTGTTTGGATGCTTGCACTTGTTTCCAGCAAGATGGAAGAATAAACCAAAATCTTTGTTTTCAACCGTCTTCGACTGCCTGTCTGTATAAATTCAGTGTGTAGTGAACCCATCCAAGGGGTCACACACACCCCGCTACCGAGCTAACCCCTTACAGCCCCCACACAGGGCAGCCATCACAAATTTTGGGGCCCCTTACGCAGCTTTAGGCAGGGCCCCCCTGGAGCAGAGAACCGGGGGGTGTAATCTCTCCTGGCGCGAGATAATAAGTGGAGGGGGGGTTGGGCCCTGGGGACCATCAAGCCCCTTACAGGTGTAATGCAAAAATTATTATTTTTTTTAAACGAGAGGGGGGCGGGCCGGGCCTGTAAGGGGCCCTGGGGACCATTGGGCCACTTACAGGTGTAATGCGAAAAAAAACGGGAGCCGGGCCCCTTACAGGTGTAATGCCTGGAGCTGGGCCCCTGGGGACCATTGGGCCACTTACAGGTGTAATGCGAAAAAAAAACGGGAGCCAGGCCCCTTACAGGTGTAATGCCTGGAGCTGGGCCCCTGGGGACCAGGATGAATGCAAAAAATAAATAAATTGAAAAAAAAAACACGGGAGGGGGGCCAGCTGGGCCTGTAAGGGGCCCTGGGTGCAATGCAAAAAAACAGGAGCAGGGCCCCTGGGGACCATCGGGCCCCTTACAGGTATAATGCCTGTCCCCCGCTGATGGCGGCCCTGCCTCCACAGATTTCTATGGGGCCAACCCCTAAATGTCTTCCATCTTGGTTACAAGTGGTATTAAACCCAAATGCAAACATCTATTATTATTGCAGATCACCAATTCTTAAGTTGTGATGGCTGCATTAGCTTTACTTTTTTTTTTTTTTTTTTTTTAGGCTTCACCTGGTGATAGGGGTTGCCACCTTTCCTTCAAGTCAAACCCAAACACTTTAGCAGCACACATCAATTTGTTTTTTTATAGTATAAACTATGCATATATTTTGCAATTAAATAATCATCATAATCTTCCTTAACCACTTCAATACCGGGCATTTTCACCCTCTGCCTGCCCAGGCCAATTTTCAGCTTTCGGCACTGTCACGCTTTGAATGACAATTGCGTGGTCGTGCGACGTGGTTCCCATACAAAATAGACGTCCTTTTTTCCCCACAAATAGAGCTTTCTTTTGCTGGTATTTGATCACCTCTGCGGTTTTTATTTTTTGCGCTATAAACAAAAAAAGAGCAACAATTTTGAAAAAAAAAATAACAATATTTTTTACTTTTTGCTATAATAAATATCCCAATTTTAAAAAAAAAATACTTTATTTTTCCCAGTTTAGGTGGGATATGTATTCTTTGACATATTTTTGGTAAAAAAAAAAAATCGCAATTGGTTTGCGCAAAAGTTATAGCGCCTACAAAATAGGGGATAGATTTATGACATTTTTTTTTTTTTTTTACTAGTAATGGCGGCGATCTGTGATTTTTTTCAGGACTGCGATATTGCGGCGGACACATCAGACACTTTTGACACTATTTTGGGACCATTCACATTTATACAGCGATCCGTGCTATAAAAATGCACTGATTACTGTGTAAATGTGACTGACAGGGAAGGGTTTAACATTAGGGGGTGATGAAGGGGTTAATGTGTTCCCTAGGGAGTGACTCTTACTGTGGGGGGGGGACTGGATGGGGGAGGTGACCGATCGGTGTCCCTATGTACAAGGGACACAGCATCGGTCTCCTCTCCCTGACAGGACGTGGATCTACGTCCCTGGCTCTGTGACGAGCAATCGTGGGTACGCGGCGGACATCGCAGCGGCCAGGCACGCACATCGGGTCACCAGTGATGCGGCAAACACGTGCGCACGCTCCACACTTCGGGAATCATATTATGGCCACCGGAGAGACGAAGGGTTCCTGTGGGCGTCATATGACTATAGGCCGTGTGGGAAACAGTTAAAGTGGAGTTCCAACGATATTTAATATTTTTTATATTTTATTTTTATTTCAGACGTTTATAATATTGCCATTTAACACTCACGTCTTTTGACTAATTCAATTTCTAAACAGTATATAAATGTGAAGACAGCAGATATACGTGTAAAACCTATGGGCCAGATTCATAAAAGAGATACAACGGCGTATCTCCTGATACACCGTCGTATCTCTGAGATACGATTGTCGTATCTAGGCGGCTGATTCATAGAATCAGTTACGCATAGATATCCCTAAGATCCGACAGGTGTAAGTGACTTACACCGTCGGATCTTAGGCTGCAATTCTAGGCCGGCCGCTAGGTGGCGATTCCATTGCGGTCGGCGTAGAATATGCAAATGACTAGTTACGCCGATTCACGAACGTACGCTTTGCCCGTCGCTGTAAATTTACGACGTTTCCGTAGAGATATGCGGCGTAAAACTAAACCTGCCCTAGCCAACGTTAAGTATGGCCGTCGTTCCCGCGTCAAAATTTGAAATTTCACGTAGTTTGCGTAAGTCGTCCGTGAATGGCGCTGGATGCCATTTACGTTAACGTCGAAACCAATGACGTCCTTGCGACGTCATTTAGCGCAATGCACGTCGGGAAATTTTAGGGACGGAGCATGCGCAGTACGTTCGGCACGGGAACGCGCCTAATTTAAATGGTCCCCGCCCCATTTGAATTAGGCGGGCTTGCGCCGGGCGGATTTACGCTACGCCGCCGCAAGTTTACAGGCAAGTGCTTTGTGAATCAAGCACTTACGCTGAAAACTTGCGGCGGTGTAACGTAAATGTAATACGTTACGCCGCCGCAGCGTAGGGCGATTCTACCTGAATCTGGCCCTATGTAGGGAGATTTGGTTCATCTCTGTGTATCATCTGAGGCTGTTCACTACACTTTAAGCCTGTTTCTAGTTACGACTGGTTAGCTGCCACATTTATATTTCTGTTCTTGGGTTTTATCTTCCCTTTAAAAACGAGATCCCCATATCATAAAGCCATTTTTTCTGCCAGCAGATGAACACACCACAAGTGTAGGAATAGGCAGAACATACATGTAATGCATATCATCCCCCATCCTCCATTCTCTTAGCAGGGGGCCTGTGAATGTTCTTTGCACAAGATGGCTCCAATTAACATGACACTGGTTAGCCAACCTACACAATAGGTGTACAGAATTCCTGACATACATAAAGCCAAGTAGGAGGAGCTTGTCCACACCCATCTCTTATATCATTTGCATGTACCAAGAGAGGACCTAAAGCTATTTCATGCACTAATTGGCCAAACACATGTCAAAACTGCTACATGTACGTTGTATACCTATAATAATTGTCTACATCCTTCTCTTACCTTCTTTTACAGAAATGTAGACAATCGCAACAAGCTGCCCATAATCAATCTATCTTCTCAACTGTCTACAAAAAGAACAAAATCATATTAAAAGGAATCAGTTAACTTTTATGTCTCTATACCCTGTAAACAGTCATTTCAGCAAAAAAAAATGTTTCCTTTAGTGACCCTTTAAGCTTTTAATAACAAGAAAAAAAAAATTACGTTACACTGAAAAATGGTCCAACTGTTCATCCAAGCTTAAATTACGTTAAGAGTACAAATTATTATTATCAGATGAACCGCACAATATAAGGGTGCATTCACACCACGATTTTGTCATCCTACTTTTACTCACGATTTTAGGTTTTAAATCGTTCAAATCTGTATGGCAAAACGTATCCATTCACTGCCATTCATTAATTAGGTCCCCAAGTGCATCCAATTTGATCCGCATTCAATTTGATACGATTTAAAATTGTATCAAAAAACGTGTTTGACCACGTTTTTTGGTCCGGATTTGAAATTGTATTGAAATCGTGTCCGATTTTGTGTTAAAATCGTGTCCGTTTTTTTTTTCTATTGTGGTCAATCTAAAATCGTACTAAATCGGATGACTGTCCGATTTTGATACGATTTTGTCAGATACGATTCCATCCGATTTAACGGTCCGTTTATCGGATGTTAAAATCGTGATGTGAACCTAGCCTAAGCGTTATTTGACAAATGCTGTATGATAACCTCTTGTTTGTACAAATTATCCAGAAAACAATAAAAATGATGTGAAAATAAATAAATAAATAAATAAATAATAAAAATGACATAAATCTATCCCCTATTTTGTAGACGCGATAACTTTTGCACAAACCTATGAATATACGTTTATTGCGATTTTTTTTTTACCAAAAATATGTAGAAGAATACATATTGGCCTAAACTGATGAAGACTTTTTTTTAAATTTGTTATGTTTATTATAGCATTTTTTTTTCGTTAGTCTTTTTTTGTTTATAGTGCAAAAAAATTAAAACTGCAGAGGTGATCAAATCCACCAAAAGAAATCTCTATTTGTGGGGAAAACGGACATAAATTTGGTTTGCGCACAACGTCGCACGACGTGCAATTGTCGTTAAAGCGACGCAGTGCCGTATTGCAAAAAATGTCCTGGTCATTAAGGGGGCAAATCCTTCAGATCCTTAAAGGGGTTGTAAAGGTTATTTTTTTAATTTTCTAAATAGGTTCCTTTAGGCTAGTGCATTATTGGTTCACTTACCTTTTCCTTTCATTTCCCTTCTAAATGTTTTTTTTTCTTTGTTTTTTTTGTCTGGATTTCTCACTTTCTGTTCCTCCTCAGTAAGCTGTTCTTGCTGACTAACCCTCATGGATGATGGGGGCAAGCTTACTGAGGAGAAACAGGAAGTGAGAAATTTAGACTCCCGTGCGTGTGCCTGGCGGGCGCGATCGCCGCCGGGCACCCGCGATTGCTTGTTACAGAGCGGGGACCGGGTGCTGTGTGTGTAAACACAGCTCCCGGTCCTGTCAGGGGGGGAAATGCTGATCTTCTGTTCATACAATGTATGAACAGAAGATCAGTAATTTCCCCTAGTGAGTCCACCCCCCCCTACAGTTAGAACACACCCAGGGAACATACTTAACCCCTTCCCCGCCCCCTAGTGTTAACCCCTTCACTGCCAGTGGCATTTTTATAGTAATCCAATGCATTTTTATAGCACTGATCGCTATAAAAATGACAATGGTCCCAAAAATGTGTCAAAAGTGTCCAAAGTGTCCGCCATAATGTCGCAGTACCGAAAAAAAAAAGCTGAACGCCGTCCATTACTAGTAAAAAAAAATATTAATAAAAATGCCATAAAAATACCCCCTATTTTGTAAATGCTATAACATTTGCGCAAACACTTATTCCAATTTTTTTAACGAAAAATATGTAGAAGAATACATATAAGCTGAGGAAAAAAAATGTTTTTTTATATATTTTTGGGGGATATTTATTATAGCAAAAAGTAAAAAATATTCATTTTTTTCAAAATTGTCGCTCTATTTTTGTTTATAGCGCAAAAACTAAAAACCACAGAGGTGATCAAATACCACCAAAAGAAAGCTCTATTTGTAGGAAAAAAAGGACGCCAATATTGTTTGGGAGCTACGTCGCACGACCGTGCAATTGTCAGTTAAAGCGACGCAGTGCCGAATCGCAAAAAGTGCTCTGGTCTTTGGGCAGAAATATGGTCTGGGGGTTAAGTGGTTAAAGGAACCTATTTAAAAAATAAAAAACAAACCTTTACAACACTTTTAAGTAGTTAATAGGCATTCGAGGAGAGGCAAAAGGTACCTCAAACACCCGTTTCTAATGCTGTCCATGTACACGGTGTGAGTATATGAGGTAAACACGGAAGAGGCCCAATATGTTTTCTAGAACCTTCCTCAGCACACATCTGACAGAACAAGTAGAAGCAATTTCTCACAATTGTTTTCTTAAAACATACATTCAGGAGCTCAGATAGTAGATGTTCCCAAAGACTGAGCAGAAAAATAAGTCCTAACATGAGAACATCGAGCTGCACAAAGTTCCTCCACAGAGCAATACGGGGCCGTTTAGCGGGAATTTCAGTCAGTCACAGAACAAAAATCATTTTGCCACAACAGGCACTGCTCTGGACACCCTGTGTTTGTTATCTGCAGAACCTCAGAGGCAGTGATTAGGACCTACACTAGGACAGAGGCCCCGCAGGCAGTAGTGAGGGCCGCCCCTTGGGGCAGAGAGTGTGACAGGCTGAGAATTGAGCAGTACTGACAGTTTTATAAATGCAGGGCCACACAGTGGGCGGCCATTTTTGTCATCCACGTGCTGATATTATTATTAGGACAAATATGGAAAATAAAGAGGGCTCAGTATGAAAAGTGCATGTGAAATAAAGCTGATACTTTAAAACAGCGCCCCTACCAGTTTTTTCTTGCCATACGTGTCCCCACTGGGTAGATTTATCCTCTTTGTTTGTCCTGGCGATTATTGTCACTGGGACAGTAGGTGAGGAAAAATCCTAACCTTCATAACTGTCAGCAGAACATGAGGTGCGGGGGACATATTTTGATAGGGACACCTGTTCTGATAACAACTATCTAATAGTAAGGCAGAAGGAAATTAAATGCAGAGGTGGGCATGTAGATGTAAGCAGGGGGAGGGGTTCAGAGGTGAAAAGGGGGGGTTTGGGGAGCAGAAGTTAGTGGGGGGGGGGGTTAAGATGCAAAAGCAAGCTGAGAAGGGTGAGTAAGGATGACAACCTTTGTTGCACGTACCTACCTTTTGCTATGCTGTGTCTTTGTCTGTGACTTTGTTCTGAGTGAGTCTAATGGGAGTGGTTTCATAATTATCAATCAACTGCTGCACCTGCAGGGCTCTCATGAGGAAAGTTGCATGGTCTGCATCCTTTTAGACATGATTTTCTGTTGGGGGTATCTTACCAAAAATGTCATTTTTGTTGCAGGGGATGCCTGAAATCTGACTTGTATCTTAGTGCAGACTTCTGGGAAAATCAGTGAGCCAATCACACAAGCAGGAAATTACATATCTAATGGGGGGTGGGGGTTCTGTACACACTCTTAGCTGGATTCACGTAGAGGTGCCTAACGTTAGGCAGGCGTAGCGTATCTCATATACTCTAAGCCGTCGTAAGTTAGAGAGGCAAGTGCTGTATTCACAAAAAGTACTTGTGTCCTAAGTTACGGCGGCGTAGAGTAAATGTGCCGGCGTAAGCGCGCCTAATTCAAATTGTGAAGAGGTGGGCGTGTTTTATGTAAATAAAGCATGACCCCACGTAAATGACGTTTTTAACGAACGGCGCATGCGCCGTCCGTGGACGTAGCCCAGTGCGCATGCTCCAACTTACGCCGCAAAGATTGATTGCTTTCGACGTGTACGTAAATTACGGCCAGCCCCATTCACGGACGACTTACGCAAACGACGTAAAAATGTAAAAATTCTACGCGGTTTCCGACGTCCATACTTAACATTGGCTGCACCATCTTTTTGGTGGAATATCTTAAGGCCTGAAAACGCCTACGTAAACGGCGTATCTTTACTGCGACGGGCAAGCGTACATTCGTGAATAGGCGTATCTTGCTGATTTACGCATTCTAGGCGTAAATCAGCATACACGCCCCTAGCGGCCGGCCTAAATAGACAGCTAAGATACGACGGCGCCAGCGGTCGTATCTTAGCTAGATTTAAGTGTATCTCAATTTGAGAATACACTTAAATATACGACGGCGCAGATTCAAAGTTACGACGGCGTATCTACTGAATCTGGCCATCTGTGTACAGAACACCTCCAGGTAGCTGCAGATGGAAAAGGAAAGATCGTTTTTAATAACATTCGATTACAATATGACTTGTGTCACACTAATATATGATATATTATTACTTGTTTTATTTGCTATTTTTTTCCCCCACGAAAGTGGAGTTACCCTTTAACCGCTTCCAGACCGCCCCACGTACATTTGCTGCAGGAGGGCGGCCCGGGTGCGCAAAATCATGTACCTGTACGTGATTTCGTGCACGCGATTTAGGGGGCACCTGCGTGCCACTTGACACAACAGGAGCCAATCAGCGGGTCCAGCTCTTGCGATGGCCGCCACGATCCACTGATCGGTTCACAGGAGAGAAGGATCAGCAGTGTACCGATGTAAACAAAGCACACCGCTAATCTGTCAGGGAGGAAAAATGAGAGATCATGTTTCAGCTAAGCTGAATCACGATCTCTCTTTTCCTCCAGTGAATCCACCCCCCACAGTTAGAAAACACCTCCTTAGGACACACTTAACCCTTTGATCACCCCCTAGTGTTAACCTCTTCCCTGCCAGTGTAATTTATCCAGGGATCAGTACATTTTTTTTAGCACTCATAGGTGTGCACAGCCTTTTGCATTAGGGTGTGCACCCCAAAGCTCAAAGACATGTGCGTGCGTGCGTGTGTGCATGCATGTGTAATATATACACACACACTCATTATAAATAAATGTAAAAAACATTTTAACATGGACGGCGTTAGTAGTACAGTGGACGTGTCAGTAGAGCAGAGGTTGGTGTCAGTAGTTTTTTATTATTTTATTTTTGTATAATTTTTACCACCTTTTTTAGGAGCCCCATTGGGTGGTTTGGTGAAATATCAGCAGGGGAAACCTGTGCGGGGGGGGGGGGGGTTAGGATGTGCCTGAGCACACCCGGCACACCCCATGCGCATGCATATGTTAGCACTGATCACTGTATTGGTGTCACTGGTCCCCAAAAAGTGTCAGATTTGTCCGCCGCAATGTCCCGCTAAAAATCGCAGATTGCAGCCATAACCAGTAAAAAAAAAAAGAAAAAGTAAAGTCCCTAAATCTATCCGGTAGTTTGTAGATGCTAACTTTTGCGCAAACCAATCAATATATGCTTATTGGGAATTTGTTTTACCAAAAATATGTAGCAGAATATATATTGGCCTAAATTGGTAAAGAAATTCGTTTTTTTACATTTTTTGGGGATATGTATTATAGCAGAAATTAAAAAATATTGTTACTATATATATATATATATATATATATATATATATATATATATATATATATATATATATTATAGCAGAGTCCCTAGGGAATAAAATAAAAAAAAAAAAAAAAAAACACTTTCATGAATCTAAAAAAAAAAAAAAACACAATATTTACACAATTTTTTTAATATATTGTAAAAGACGATGTTACACCGAGTAAATAAATACCTAACATCTCACAATTTAAAATTGTGCATACTCGTGGAATGGCGCCAAATTTTGGTACTTAAAAATATCCATAGGCTACACTTTAAATTTTTTTACAGCTTACCGGTTTATAGTTACAGAGCAGGTCTAGTATAGAAATATTGCTCTCACTTTAACATTCACGTCGATACTTCACATATGTGGTTTGCATTTGCAGGCGCGACCTACCTATGTGTTCGTTTCTGCATGCAAGCACACGGGGTCACTTTAAATAAATTTTTTTATTTTTTTACACTTTCCCTTTAATTTTCTACTTTTTGATCACTTTTATTCCTATTACAACGAATGTAAACATCCCTTGTAATAGGAATAGGGCATGACAGGTCCTCTCTATGGAGAGATCTGGAGTCTATAAGTCCCCAAAATTCTCCCCTATGCTGAAAAGCCTGAGCTAAAAAAAAAGACGACCTCAGGTTTTCCAAAAAAAAAACAAACAGCAGTGTTTACATCTGCCGGCGCTGGGAGTGACGTCATGACGTCGCTTCTGGTCTCCGAGCAGGGATGGACTGGCCATTGGGACTACAGGGAGTTTCCCGATGGGCCGATGGCTCAGTGGGCCGGCTTCAGTGACAGCGGACCGCCGCCCCCCTCCGCTCCTCTGTCTCTCCCTTCTCGCAGCGCTCACCTGGGGGGAACAGAGAAGCAGGGGGAGGACCAGAGGAGCAGGGGGGGGCGACAGAGAAGCATGGGGGAGGGGACAGACAGCTGACTCAACAGCTATGACCTGGGAGTTTCTCACTTCTGCCTAATCTTGTCCCATAAGGGGGGGGCACCAAACTGATTCTTTGCCCCAGGTGAAATAATGTCTAGCTTCCCCACTGGTACTGCCTATAAGAGTACCAGTACCAGCCGTTCTACTCTAATAAAGTAGAATGGCTAGTGAAGGGGGAGAGGGGGTGCAGGTGGCCGGGGGGGGGGGGGTGCGGGAGTTGTCCGGCCGCCATGGGAGAGACCTGTCAAAGTGGGCCAGTCTGGATGAAGTCCAGGGCCAACTTTTTGTCCCAGTCCAGCCCTGTCTCCGAGGGTCATAGAGATGGCCAGGGACCATTTGGTCCTCGATCATCTCTTTCTAAACTTCGCCTCCCACCACCTGTAAAAGCAATCAAGCAATGAAACAGCCGCTATGATTGTTTTTACAATCAAGCACGTCGCACTGAGGATGCATTCACTCTACTGGCACCGGCACTCTATTTTGTTGACCTCTGTCCTAAATCCATTCAGTTAAGGAAAAAGACTGTATAAAAAAGCAAGGTGACTCTAGCTGGAATTCTATTCTCCACACACACACAGTATTTGCTGAAGTGGTGCTTATTAGACATTACGTAGGTTCAATATTATTTCTCTGATTTCACACATACATACCTTTGCATAGAAACTTAATTGAACTTTGTGCATAGTCTCCCTGCGGCCCTTATATGTTATATATATGCTTCAGTAGTTCAGGTACATGGCATATTGGTTTGGCAATGACCTTTGGAATCAGAGCTTGTGACCTTTGCTGTAATAGCCAGAGGCAGAGAATAATGTGACCCCTAACTCAGCAATAATGGTGCACCATGATTACTGTGAGGACGTAGGGTCACACACTTGACACCTCTCTTAGAGCATGCAAGCAAATGTGCATTTCAGGAAACGAGACGTTATCAATATGTATAATCAACTCCATTTAAAAGGGAACTCTAGGCAAAGCATAATGTGGCTTTACACCTATTAGCCATAACTTTGTGAATAACATTGTCATCGTATTACAAGCGACTTTGACAAGGGCCAAATTGTAATGGTTAGATGACTGGGTCAGAGCGACTTAAAAATTGCAGCTCTGTTCCTAGTCTGCAATGGCCAGGAACTACCAAAAAGGGTCCAAGGAAGGAAAACCGACAAACCTGCAACAAGGTCATGGATGGTCAGAGCTCATTGTTGCACAGTGGCGGCTGGTGCTCAATTTTTTTTTTTTGGGGGGGGGGGTGCAAACAAACAAAAAACATCAATTGCAGCCTCACTGTGCCCTTAAAACGCAGCCACTGAGCCATCAATTGTCGCCACTGTGCCCATCAATTGTCGCCACTGTGCCCTGCCATCAATTGTTGCTACTGTGCCCTGCCATCAATTGTCGCCACTGTGCCATGCCATCAATTGTCACCACTGTGCCATGCCATCAATTGTCACCACTGTGCCATGCTATAAAACGTAGCCACTGTGCCTATCAAACGTAGCCACTGTGCCCATCAAACGTAGCCTCTGTGCCTATCAAACGCAGCCAAAGTGCCATCAATTGTCGCCACTGTGCCCAAACGCAGCCACTCTGCCCATCAATTGTCGCCACTGTGCCCATCAATTGTCGCCACTGTGCCCATTAATTGTCGCCACTGTGCCCATCAATTGTCGCCACTGTGCCATGCCATCAAACGCAGCCACTGTGCCCATCAATTGTCGCCACTGTGCCCATCAATTGTCGCCACTGTGCCCATCAATTGTCGCCACTGTGCCCATCAATTGTCGTCACTGTGCCATGCCATCAAACGCAGCCACTGTGCCATTAATTGTCGCCACTGTGCCTATCAAACTCAGCCACTGTGCCATCAATTGTCGCTACTGTGCCCATCAAACGCAGCCACTGTGCCATCAATTGTCGCCACTGTGACCATCAATTGTCGCCACTGTGCCCATTAATTGTCGCCACTGTGCCATGCCCATCAATTGTCGCCACTGTACCCATCAATTGCCGCTGGCTCTTATAGACACTTCCAAAAACCAACCGACTGCTGTTATTCAGATGGCCGGTGCTATCTGAATAGTGGGCGGGCAGCGGCGCCAATACATAGATTCATGCAATGCATTAATCTATGTATTGTTGACTTGAGTGACGGTGCAGGAGAGAGAGGGGGCGGCGCTTCTGCATCCACTATGGACGCACCACCACTGTTGCACATGGGGAGCGAAGGCTAAACCGTGTAGTCAGAATCAATAGAAGAGATACTGTATCTTTCTTGTCATTTCCCCTCCCCATTTACTTAAGTTCTGCTTTGAATATATATACACATATTAAAGTTTATAATATAACTGTTCATTTGAACTTATGTTAGACATTAAGTCAGCGTTTCTCAACGCAAAAGTTTGATGTGTAATGCTTTATTGAAAATGCATGTAAACATATATTTTGAAAAATCCAATAAACATAATTTAATAGAAGAGATACTGTAGCTCAGATTGCTGAAAATTAATGCTAGTTCTGATAGAAAGGTGTCAGAAGACACAGTGCTTTACAAGTTGTGTATGGAGCTGTGTAGCTGCAGACCGGTCAGGGTGCCCATACTGACTCGTGTCCACAGCCAAAAGTGCCTACATAGGGCACGTGAGAATTAGAACTGGACCACAGCGCAATGGAAAAAGGTGGCCTGGTCTAATGAATACAAGAATGGTTTGATGAACACAACAAGCTCAATGTGTTGATTTGGCCTGCAAATTCTCCAGGTCTCAATCCAAGCAAGCATCTGTGGGATGTGCTGGAAAAATAAGTCCAATGCATGGAGGCATCACCTTGCAAATTACAGGATGAAAGGGTCTTCTATTGACAGCTTGGTGCCAGATACCACAGCATACCTTCAGAGGTCTAGTGGTGACCATGCCTGGACTGGTTCTGTTGGGTGGTCATAATGGTAAGGCTGATCGGTGTATATCAAAACGCCTATAATTTCAGCGCATCAGACTGCCGATTTCATGCTGCTAGAAACTTCATTCATATCTGCACCCACTGTACACTCAAAATGTATCTAGTCAAAATGTAAAATCATATATTTAAAAATATATTTCCAGCCTACGCCTTTTATTCTGAACAATCTTAACGTTTGTAAACTTACGTTGTGAAGATCCCCACACATTTACTTCCCCGAATTCTGAGACACGTAGTCACTGTGCCCTGTGAGAAGGCACTGCTGTGTCACATATTTCACAGAGCCTGCCTTCTGATCTACAGAAATGCAGAGAGAAGTTTCAGGAGGTGGAGTCAATTCAGGAATCACTGCTTGCAGGCAGCAAGGTACCATGGGATATGTAGTCCCCAGAAATCGAATGTAAACAGCACAGGAGAAGCTGCAAAGAATGCAGGGAATCCACAAAGTTGTGAAAAGAGATGGCCAGCAGACAGGCAGAACTCACATTGTCCTCATTTCCTTGGATGTGGGCTCAACCATGTATAGCAAAAGTCTCTCTACAAGCTTCCAAATCTGATGGTGGTTTAGCCTGCCCCAATCTTAGGATTTCTTTTTTGGCATCACAGCCCTCTTTTGTCAAAGACAAAGGTGGACTGGCAGGGATCCTACTTGTATTCCTCTACCACTCTTCTCACTGCTTTTTATGGGTCTAAGCTTTTCTTCAAGCGTTTGTATACCCGCTGAACTTTGTTTTTTCTTCAACCCTGTAAAGCAAAAGGCATAATGAGCTAGTATGCACCGCATACTAGCTCATTATGAAATACTTATCTTAGAACGAGGCATCAGTAACTTACCTGGTCCACGCCGAGGGAGATGACATCTTGTCTCGCCGTGTCTTCCGGGTATCGCGGCTCCAGCGCTGTGAGTGGTTGGAGCCGCGATGTCGTCGAGACTTCTTTCCGGCAAGGTCCGGCATCTGCTGGGCCTTAAGCCGAAAATCCCCTGTGCGCATGAGCCGCTGCATTCAGCGGCTCATTGCGAGGGGAATATCTCCTAAACCGTAAAGGTGTAGGAGATATTTTTTTTACCTACAGGTAAGCCTTATAATTGGCTTACCTGTAGGTAAAAGTAGAAAAAAAAATCCCTATACAACCGCTTTAAAGTGTAACTAAAAGCAACGTTTTTGTTTTAGTTTTGCATAGACACAGGCCTAGATTCACGTACGGCCGCTCTATGTTTGCGCGGGCGTAGCGTATCGTATTTACGCTACGCCACCGCAACTTAGAGAGGCAAGTGCTGTATTCACAAAGCACTTGCATCCTAAGTTACGGCGGCGTAGCGTAAATGGGCCGGCGTAAGCGCGCGTAATTCAAAGTAGGCTGGTAGGGGGCGTATTGTATTTAAATGAGGCTTGACCCCATGTAGATGCATGGCCGAACGAATGGCGCATGCTCACGCATGGTCAGTATCACGTCGTATTTACGCCCAAAGATACGTCGGCTCAATGCCTGTGACGTGAACGTAACTTACGCACATCCCTATTCGCGTACGACTTACGTACGTCCATTCGGACTTACGACGGCGTATCTGGAGATACGCCGTCGTAAGTCTTTGTGAATCTGGGCCAGAGGAATTAAAAAGCTTGTCAGTTTTTATTACTGTCTGTGCCCCGTTTCCCAGAGCTCCTGGGACACCCTGACTCCCTTTGGAGGAGCCGGTTGGACATCACCCATGCCTATCATATTTTTGTGAATAACTTTTTTTGTTAAGTTTGAGGATCTGAAGTCCCGCCATGGGGTGGCTAACAATGTGGAGGTTTGACCCTGGAGCTCTCAGAATCACCACTAGAGGTATTGTTATTAGACCCCGATATTACTAAAAATGTTACGACTGTATACTCCCATTTCCAGTCGGCCGGGGCTAACCCCTTCTAACTTGCGCAATATAGATGCATGGCGTTGATTCCTGGGCTATGTGAGGAGGGCTGTGAGGAGGCTTCAGAAGTTTGTTTTCAAGTTCTCTTAATCCAATGACAGATTCATACAATTCAAGTTCATACACCATCTTCGCTATACACCTGCTAAATCAGCCCGAACGGGATTTGAATCTGCAGCTGCTTGTCCTTGATGTGGCCTTATGGGAGCAAATCTTTTACATACAGTATCTCCCAAAAGTAAGTACACCCTCACATTTTTGTAAATATTTTATTATTTATTCAAGCTAAAATTCAAGCAAAAAATTCAAGCTAAAAAATTATATCTTTTCATGTGACAACACTGAAGAAATTACACTTTGCTACAATGTAAAGTAGTGAGTGTACAGCTTGTATAACAGTGTAAATTTTCTGCCCCCTCAAAATTAATGTCTAAACCGCTGGTGACAAAAGTGAATACACCCCTTCTGAGAATGATTTTGGTATGTGACTATTTCTTTTTTTTCTGGTACAGTGTATGTGATTATTTTGTAATGCATTTAGGAAGCTAAACAAAATTATATAAATAAACACCTTTAAAAATAAATTAAAAAGGAGAAAAATTGAGTTTGGTGGTCTCAGCCCGGCTCCCGGTGGGTGTGCTATGCGAGGTAAGCCTGCGCTTAGTACGCCCACCCCCCTCCCACAAAAAAAACACCACACTTACACGCACTCGAAATTGGGTTAACATGCACGCACTTTGACCACACGGTCTCTAAAAAGAGAGGCGAAGGACTAACGGGGCTGGTTGAGCGGGCTAGATCCTCTCACTCCCTTATAGGGAGTCCCTCTGCCCCGTTGGGCTTCAAAGCGGAGCAGGTAGGGCGGGCTGTGTGGGAGGACCCCCTCACACACCCGCCATTGCCACCCGGGGCATGGAGAAAGGTGGCAGATTGGCCTGCCTACTCCCAACTCCTGCAGTCCGGCTCCTCTCTCGAGTACACGCACAAAATACACTTTAAAAAAAAAAAAAGGAGAAAAAGGTCCCTTTCACACCAGCGGACCGTATGTCCATTTTTTCATTCATCCGTTTACAGATGAAAAAGGGACATACATGTACCCCTATGGGATACTGGGTGTCAGAGGATAAACATCCGCTGACACCCGATCTCATCGGTGGCCGCTATGCTCCGATTCTGTAGACAGAGGAAAATAATATCCGTCTGCGGATCGGGTGAACACGGACAGACGATCCGTGTTCATCCGATCCTCCCATAGGGGAGAGCGGAGATCTTACAGTGTGCAGGGAACGCCCTGTCATCTGCCGACTCAGCGGGGATCAACGGAGCGATCCCCGCTGAGCAAGTGGATATATAAGGAACGGATCCTCATGGGATCCAATAGTGTGAAAGGGCCCAAAGAAGTAAAGGAATAGTAAAATGTTATGCTATGCAGTGTTACTTAGCCCACAACAGTAAAAATCAGTCTATATATGCAGTAAAGTTTGCTTGTTATACCCACTGTGGAATCTAAGGGGTTAATTCTTTGAATTGTGTATAAAGGCTGTTTGATCCTGTCTCTCTGATCCTCCTCTTCTTCCATTGTCTCCCAAAAAATAACCTGATATATACAGAGCCAGGGCACATGTTTGGTGTGTATTGCTAGAGAGTTGTTTTTTTTCTTAGGAGAGTGCATGTAATCAGCACAGGGCCAATAAGCACTGTCCAGACAGAGGATCAGTAGAAAATGAAAACTCCTCCTACAAGCTTTACTAGTGTAGCGCCCTGCTCCTATTGAGAAGGCGCTATATTTTAATTTAGTGTCATCTGAGCTGTAGTTAGCTCAGAATGATTATTCTAATTGCTTGTTTCTGTGTCAGTTCAGCTGCGCTGTGCATTTTTTTCCACTTGACCCTGGGTGTCGCTGTCATTTTGGGTCAAGGTTGGAAATACAACATGCTGGGTATATTGAGTGCTTTCTCCCCAGATACAACCCAGTGGGAGTGTTCCTGTCGCTGGGCATTCTGGGAGAGGGTATTTAAAGTGGTGGTTCACCTGATTTTTTTTTTTTTTTAAAGCCAGCAGCTACAAATACAGCAGCTGCTGACTTTTAAAAAATGGACACTTACCTGTCCAGGTCGCCCGCCGAAGCCGAGCGGTAACTTCCCCAGCCGCCATGCTCGGTGAGGGAATCGGGAAGTGAAGAGCTGCGGCTTCACTGCCACTGGTCCCTGTTGTGTTCTGGGAGCCAAATGTTTCCCAGAACACATCGGGGGGGTGATGACGCGGAGGGGCCGGACTCCCGCGGGAGTCTATACCAGGAGGGGGTGCAAATACCTGTTTTATACAGGTATCTGCACCCCCTCCCCCCTGAAAGGTGTCAAATGTGACACCGGAGGGGGGGAGGGTTTCAAAAAGTGGAGGTTCACTTTGGGTGAACCTCCGCTTTAAGCTATAGACACTGTTTGATTGCTCTCTCTGACCTGATGGCCCTCCTGGCCTAAGGTGTGCCGTGGCAGTTCTCCTGCCTCGGGGCCTGCTGGCCCGAGGCTTTGTTACTGAAAGTAGGCCATTGTTTGCGCAAGTCGTCCGTGAATGGGGCTGGGCGTAGGTTACGTTCACGACGAAAGCATTGACTATTTGCGACGTGATTTGGAGCATGCGCACTGGGATACGTTCACGGACGGCGCCGTTCGTTAGAAACGTCATTTACGTGGGGTCACACTTAATTTACATAAAACACGCCCACAGCTTCAACATTTGAATTAGGCGGGCTTACGCCGGCCCTAATACGCTATGCCGCCGTAACTTCGGCCGCAAAATCTTTCTGAATACCATACTCGCCTCTCAAAGTTACGGCGGCATAGCGTATAGGAGATACGCTACGCCCGCATAAAGGTATCTGAATCTAGCCCTGAGTGTTTGGTGCAGACATTTGTGGATAACTTTCCAATGTAACCCCTAGCGCTGATGGTGAACAGTGTGGTAGCGGCAGACCCAAAAACTAACTAGCAGCTCCTATGGGGGTAGTGCTACACTAGGAATGATAGAAGTCACAATACTGCTATATACTGCTGATGAGAAAAGCTATTTATCAGTTTATATTTACTAAACTAATTGCATTTTCTTTGTACTGTGGGAGACCAGATATAGTGAGTGCAGGTTCTGGGTTTAGTAACACTTTAAGTTAGGGTTTCCATCTATTTGAATAAACTAATGCAAAGCATTAAGAAAAAGACCTAGGGCTAGATTCACATAGCCAGCCCTAACTTTGCGGCGGCGTAGTGTATCGTGTTTACACTTCGCCGCCGTTAGTTAGCTAGGCAAGTACATGATTCTCAAAGTACTTGCCTGCTAAGTTACGGCGGCGTAGCCTAAAGCGAGCGGGCGTAAGGGCGCCTAATTCAAAATAGGCTGAGGGGGCGTGTTCTATGTTAATTTGTGTTGACCTGGCGTGATTGACGTTTTTTTGGAACGGCGCATGCGCCGTCCGCCTACATATGCATTGCGGCAAAGTACGCCGCACGGGCCTATTGGTTTCGACGTGGACGTAAATGAAGTAAATCCCTATTCACGGACGACTTACGCAAACGACAAATTTTGACGCGGGAACGACGGCCATACTTAACATTGGCTACGCCACCTAGGGGGCATGTTTATCTTTAGGCGGCCTATCTCTTACGGAAACGACGTATCTTTACTGCGACGGGCGAACGTATGTTCGTGAATAGGCGTATTTAGTGATTTACATATTCTACGCCGACCGCAATGGAAGCGCCACCTAGCGGCCAGCCTAATTATTGCACCCTAAGATAGGACGGCGCAAGCCGTCGTATCTTAGATAGGTTTAAGTGTATCTCTGTTTGAGAATACACTTAAACTTAGTTCGGCGCAGATTCCGAGTTAGGTCGGCGTATCTACTGATACGCCGGCCTAACTCTTACTGAATCTAGCCCCAATAATCCAAAGCAATCAGGCTTCCTTCATCCATTTAGAATAGTCCATACAGTGAAAGATGATTGGTTGCTGCAGACTGGTATATACTGTATCCAAAAATAAGTTGCGTGTCACAGACAGAAATTTCTGTATACAGTACATGGCTGGCATGGATACTTTTGTGAACGTACATAAAAGCAATCGTCAGCTAAACCATCCACAGAGAAAGTAATGCCTGTTTTATAATGGTCATCCTCCACCAACTTCCCTCTTCTATTGTGCCAAGCTTTCTCTTCCCTCTTTTCGCTATCCTCAATCTCTCTTCCTCGTTTCCCTTGGGAGCCGTGAAATGAAACAGGGGAGGAGATTCTGTGTGAGCTGCTTTTTTTGTGTAGCCCATTAATTCACCCTAATGTTCTTCGATTCATGTATTTTATGCTTTATTTTTTGATTGCTTTTGTTTTTAATTGTGCCCGGCTATGAAGAAATCCTTCACAATGAGCCCGCTGGCAAATTGAGAGGAAGAACTTAAAAGGGCCATAGACCCCGGGAAAGGATTAACCGTTTTGGAGCCATTATGCCCACAGCTCTGCATCTCTATTGCTTGGTGCCCACTCTTATTTACCAGGTATACTTCAGGACGTCAGCGCGAGAGGAGCCGAGACTGCCCGACAATACACGAGTGTACTGCGCTCGGTATATGTCGGCGCAGTATTCAAACTCAGCGCGGGAAAGCGGATATCGGCGTATATCACGCACCCACGATTTTGCCCTGATTTTCAGGGCAAAAAAGTGCGCGGTATACGCCGATAAATACGGTATATATTTTTCTACGATCTTAGTAAAGTGAACCTGAACTGAAAAAGGGAAGATTTTCTCCTTTATAGAATACATCTAGAAGTGTCAATTATGCCAAATCAGTAGCCTGAAAAATGTACCCTTTCCATTGTCATACTTACCTGCTCTGTGCAATGGTTTTGTACAACGCAGCCCAGATTTTTCTCTTCTTGGGTCCCCCGCTGGCACTCCTAGCTTCTCCCCCCCGCAAAGTGCTCACCATAACAAGCCGCTTGGTATGGGTCGCATCCATAAAACACACAGAGCAGGCTCGATGCAGCTCCCCTGTTGCTGGCTGTGATTGACAGCAGCGGGAGCCAATGGCTCTTGCTGCTGTATCTGAGCCAATGAGGAGGGAGATAGCCTAGAAAGCAGGGGCAGACTGACCATTCGGACACTTGGGCACTACCCCGAGGGCCCCATGCCACTAGGGCATGACAGACCTTCCAGACTCTGAAGAAAGGGGTGCGCCCCAGAAACGTTAGCCGTTCCGCCGTTGGGGTACCATTGGATCCTCGGCATCATCAGGTCTTGTTGGCAGGAACCAAGAGACCGGTCTGATTGTCTGATAAGCTGCTTTCAAAGCTCTCCTTGTGTGTAGGACTTTTTTGCTTTTATTTATTCAATAAAACTTTTTATGGTAATGCACTAGGTCGGTGCGCCCTCCCTTTCTTTTTTTTTTCCTTTTCTTAGTTATGAAAGCCCATGGTTCTGAGGAGGGCTGCAAGACTCTAGACCTTGCCCTAGGATTGGCTACATCACCCTTTGGCGAAAACACCAGAGTGCAGGAGAATTTTGTATTGTCACTAGGGGGCCTTAAAGTGGAGTTCCACCTAAAAATGGAACTTCCGCTTAACCCACTCCTCGCCCCCTTACGTGCCACATTTGGCATGTAATTTTGGGGGGAGTGGGGTCTTCAGGAGAAGGGGACTTCCTGTCCCACTCTCTCCTTCCGCCGAGGGGCTGGAAAGGCGATTGGCTTAATCGCCTTTTCACAGCCCCTCCCTGTAGGCGAGTGCCTGTCCAATCGGACGGCGCCGCGCCGCTCGCGCATGCGCAATGCCGCTCGCGCATGCGCAGTGGGTGCCCGGCCGTGAAGCCGAAAGCTGTCACTGCCGGGTAATCTATTGCCTGGGGGCCCCATAATCGCCTATTGCACGAGGGCCCCTTGAGTAGGGTGACCACATTTCCAAACTACCATTCAGAGAAACCCTCCCTTCCCAAAAATCAGCTTGTGCTGTAACGAATCACAGCACAGTGATTGGACACAAGAGGCAGGATTTATGATTTCTCCAATCACAATCAGGGGGCAGGATTGTGCTCCTCCAGGCATTCCCGGCCAGGACAAATACTGTCATTGAGTAAAGTGGTGATGTGGCTGTCCTTTTTTGGGGGTATCAGATTGGCATGGGGGGGGGGGGGGGGGTTGGCTGTGTCAGTTTCGTTCCGGGACACTTTATTGTCCTGGAATGAATGTGCCCGGGACAGACTGGCAAAATGCGGGACTGTCCCGGGCAATCACGTGGTCACCCTACCCATGAGTTGTCAGTCCACCCCTGCTAGAAAGCTTCTTCTATTGTGCACATCGCTGGATCGAGATCAATCTCAGGTATGTACTGGGGGGGAACTGTATGCAGTAAGGCCTGGTTCACACCTATGCATGTTGCGGTTTGCATATTCCAGGTGCATTTTGCTTTTTTAAATATACGTTTTTGATCCATTGAAGTCTATGGAACCAAAAACAAGAAAAAAAAGTCCCTTTTTTCATAAAAACAGATGTGAACATGACCAATAGGAAACCATTTTAAATGGACTGTAGTATGTTTCTGCAAAACTGAAAATGCACTAAAAAATGCATAGATGTGAACCAGGCCTAAGATTTTTTAAAAACCTTCTGCCTTTACAACCACTTCAGGGGTCCTTTCACACGCCGGTGCTCAGCTCCTTCAGGTTGTGTGCAAATCCCCTGCCAAATCAGTGCTGAACGGGACGGATGTCAGTTTTGTGACATCTCAGAACGATAATGCTAATCCACACAAGGTGATTACGGTGTGCCTGTGCACATGCCTATCCAGTCTGGAACAAATACAATACCAGCTCTCTAGCGAGCTTGTGGAGCGATGGGACTCCCTTTAGTGGCTAAATGTTTAAAACTTTTCAATGTGACTTTGCACTTTGTTTTTAAACACATATTTTAAATAAATGGTTTCATGTGATGGGATCCCCCGTGTCTGGTCTCCATTTCTTTTTGGGTCGGAGCTGTGGAGGACACGTTAATTAAAATCCAGGAAGCTGTAGGTGGTTGGAGAAAGAGTGAAGATCTGGAGGGCTGAAACAACAGGTGCTGTGATTGGACGCCTATCGCAGAGGACAGGAAGAGACGACGGGAGAAGACATCGAGGAAGGGTGGACGAAACCGCGGCCCCACTGAGACAAGGTAAATGCCAGGCGGGGGATGCACACTGGCAGCATTTGATGGGCACAGTTGTAGCAATTGATGATCACACTGGCAGCAATTGATGGGCACAGTAGCGGCAATTGATGGGCACTCTGGCAGCAATTGATGATCACAGTGTCAGCAATTGATGGGCACACTGGCAGCAATTGATGGGCACAATAGCGCCAATTGATGAGCACAGTGGCTGCGTTTGATGGGCACAGTGGCTGCGTTTGATGGGCACAGTGGCTGTGTTTGATGGGCACAGTGGCTGTGTTTGATGGGCACAGTGGCTGCGTGTGATGGGCACAGTGGCTGCGTGTGATGGGCACAGTGGCTGCGTATGATGGGCACAGTGGTTGCGTGTGATGGGCACAGTGGCTGCGTTTGATGGGCACAGTGGCTGCATTTGATGGGCACAGTGGTGGCAATTGATAGGCACAGTAGCTGCGTTTGATGGGCACAGTGGCTGCAACAAAAACAAACTTTTTTTCAGTTTGTTTGCACCCCCCAAAAATTTTGAGCACCAGCCACCACTAGTGAATGGTCTTGTATCTGCCCCGTTCTGCTGTTTTCTGCAGGAAGCCTGTAATGGGTGCAGTTCCTGGGTCCTCCCCACAGCAGTACTCCTTGCATAGCGATGATACATTACAAGGTACCGTATTTATCGGCGTATACCGCGCACTATTTTGCCCTGAAAATCAGGGCAAAATCGCCGATACCCGCTTTCCCGCCATGAGTTTGAATACTGCACCGGCATATACCGAGCACAGTACACTCGTGTATCTTTGGGCAGTCCCGGCGCCTCTCGCGCTGACGTCCTGAGCGTACAGGACGTCAGCGCGAGAGTTGCCGAGCCTGCCCGACGATACACGAGTGTACTGCGCTCGGTATATGTCGGCGCAGTATTCAAACTCGGCGCGGGAAACGAGCGAGCGGGGAGGACGCCGGACCCGACAAAGAGGACACCCGAAGCCACAGACGGACGCCGGACCCGACGAAGAGGACACCCGAAGCCGCAGAAGGACGCCGGACCCGACGAAGAGGACACCCGAAGCCGCAGACGGACGCCGGACCCGACGAGGCCACCGATGGACGCCGCGCAAGACACCAAAACTGTAAGTACAAAAAAAAATTTTTTTTACACAGGATTCGGGGCAACTTTAGGGGTGCGCGGTATACGCGGGAGCGTGTTATACCGCGATAAATACGGTATTATCTGGGTTTGTAGAGGTGTTTACAAAGTGACTTACATCCTTGCGGTTATTGAAGAATATGTTTGAATTCAACTAAAAAGAGCAAAAAAAAAGGAATGCTTTATGGTGTAACAATTTATAGGAAAAAAATGTATATTCATGAGAAATATGGGTGTGCAGTGTTTTACAGCTATTTCATAAGGGCAAAGGGGTATTTTTGCATTATTCAGATGCAAATGTAAATGCACACAATTGTGCAATGTATATATTTTGGGCCAGATTCACAAAGAGATATGACGGTGTATCTCCTGATACGCCGTCGTATCTCTGACTTAAACTGGTCGTATCTATGCGCCTGATTCATAGAATCAGTTACGCATAGATATGGCTAAGATCTGACAGTGTTACACTGTGTTACACCGTCGGATTTTATTTTCAATTTGAAAATGGTGCGGGGGGCGTTCCCGCTGATTTACGTTGAATAATATGTAAATCAGCGATATACGCGAATTCACAAACGTACGCGGACCCGACGCAGTGTTGTTACGACGTTTCCGTAGTGGCTTTCCCGGCGTATACTTACCCCTGCTTCTATGAGGCGCAGCCAATTTTAAGTATAGCCGTCGTTCCCGCGTCGCTTTTGAATTTTTTTACGTCGTTTGCGTAAATCGTTCTGTAATACGGATGGACGTCTGGGTGCTCCAGAACGCCTGATGGTGCTCCCTGCATGTTGGGCCTCTGTATGTGGCCACGCCGTGTAAAAGTCGCACACTTGGGGTATCGCCATACTCAGGAGGAATAGCAGAATGTGTTTTGGGGTGTCATTCGTGGTATGCATATGCTGTGTGTGAGAAATAACCTGCGAATATGACAGAAACAAGTTTTTATTTATTTATTTTTACAGAATTTTCTGTGGTTTTTCCTTTATAGCGCAAAAAATAAAAAACCCAGAGGTGATCTAATACCACCAAAAGAAAGCTCTATTTGTGTGAAAAAAAGGACAAAAATTTCAAATGGGTACAATGTTGTATGACTGAGTAATTGTCATTCAAATTGTGAGAGCACCGAAAGCTGAAAATTGGTCTGGTTAGGAAGGGGGTTTAAGTGCCCAGTGGTCAAGTGGTTAAATCAGATAGATCAAGCGGATCTAAAGATCCGCTGATCTACGTGAATCTGGCCCTTTGTGTTTAGGGATCATTGCTGTCTAAAAGCACAAAAAAAAAAAAAACATAAGATGCACTGCCTAAATGTCATTAAATTTTTTTTAAAGCTAAAAGCAAAAATGTATTATATTGCAGTTTATCTTTCTTAGATGTGGTGGGTCACGCAGGGCCGCCATCAGGGGGGTACAGGCAGTACACCTGTAAGGGGCCCGGAGGTCCCTAGGGGCCCGGATGGCAACCCCCTTTAGACTTTTGTCTGAATTTCCGATTGTGTGCTGAATTTCAGGATTAGTTTGTTAGTCAAGTCCATCCAAATCTGCTAGCCCAACCCTCTCTCCAGGTTGATAGTGCTGCTGTTCAAGGGTGACTCCGTTGCACCTCTATCCAGGAACCTTGTCTCCCTCTGAGTGGACGTCATATGACGTCCTGGGCTTCCCAAGCCGCAAGGGGGTGCACGTGGGTCGGGACCTGGTGCGCGTGTCTGGCGGCCGCGATTGCCCGTGATCACAGCAGGAGTGTGGATCTGTGTGTGTAAACACACAGATCCACCTCCTGTCAGAGGCAAGGAGACCGATGTGTGTTCCCAGTACAGAGGAACACACATCGGTCTCCTCCCCTTGTGAGTCCCCTCCCCTTACAGTTAGAATCACTCACTAGGGAACATAATTAACCCCTTCAGCGCCCCCTAGTGTTAACCCCTTCCCTGCCAGTCACATTTACACAGTAACAGTGCAGTTTTATAGCATTAATCGCTGTATAAATGTGAATGGTGCCAAAAATGTGTCAAAAGTGTCCGTTGCAATGTCACGGTCACAATAAAAATCTCAGATCGCCATTACTAGTAAAAAAAAATTAAATAAAGGAAAATGCAATAAAACTTTCCCCTATTTTGTAGACCAGGGATATGCACTTAGCGGACCTCCAGCTGTTGCAGAACTACAAGTCCCATGAGGCATAGCAAGACTGACAGCCACAAGCATGACACCCAGAGGCAGAGGCATGATGGAACTTATAGTTTTGCAACAGCTAGAGGTCCGCTAATTGCATATCCCTGTTGTAGACGCTATAACTTTTGCGCAAACCAATCAATATACGCTTATTGCTATTTTTTTACCAAAAATATGTAGAATAAGTATCAGCCTAAACTGAGGGAAAAAATATATTTTTTAAACAAAAAAAAATTGATATTTATATATTTAAAAAGTAAATAATATTGTGTTTTTTTTTTTCAAAATTGTCGCTCTTTTGTTTATAGCGCAAAAAATAAAAAAACGCAGAGGTGATCAAATACCACCAAACGAAAGCTCTATTTGTGGGGAAAAAAGGACGTCAATTTTGTTTGCGAGCCGCCGTCGTTTAAAATGCGACAGCGCTGAAAAACAAAAATTGGTCTGGGCAAGAAGGGGTGAAAATGCCCGGTATTGAAGTTGATTTCATTCTTTTTTTTTTATGTCTTCATCAAACAGTTTTTTTTTTTAAGAAAGTTTTTCTAATTTATTTCTATTTTTTCTTGCCGATGATTGGAGTATACTGCCTGTTAGCAGTATGTTAACTCACTATAAAACAGAAAGCCATGTCTTAGCTAAAGCGTAATTTATCTTATTACACTGTCTAATCTATCTTAACTAGGAGGTGGAGAACATAGGAAAACGGATTGTGAGACCCTTTCAGGACACATCTTATTGATTAGAGAAGAATAGTTAACAGGGTGGTGTATAATGGGGATACTGGTGAGAGGACTTGAGTGTCTGTAGGATTCTCAGGCTACTGTAAGGCTCATAGGGATCAGTTAAAGTTTAACTCTCTGCAGGATGCAAGCCCAGCAGGGGGCAGAATACAGGACAAAAAGGTGTAAATGCGTCCCCTCTCATAACTAACAGGTCCTAGTGATTAATGATTTTCATGTCAACCTTAAAGATTTATAGTAATCAACCATTGATGCCCGAGACTGGTACAAGGCACGAATTAAATAGAATCTGTCACATATAAAAGAACACTGGAACATGCAGCAGTTCACTAATTAGACCAAGTAACTTTTATTGCCAAGTCTGTCAGTGTTTAGATTAATGTTGCAATGAAATACAAAATTTACCTTGAATGAGTACTTGTTGAATAATTAGCTGTGCCAAAAAAACTCAGAATTTCCACTGCTGATTACTTACCAATATATGCGCAAATTTAAATGTAAAACTATATACAACCAAACAGGATTTGTGGACTTTTTAGGCACTGCACACTATTTTTTTTCACATTAATTCATTAAAAACCACCATTTGAGAAACCCTTGAGAAAGTCACGTGCCTGTGACGCAACTCGTCGAGGGGAGCCATGTGACGTCACTTCTGGTGTCACCGGAAGTTCGGAACTTGTGGTGATTTTGTCTGTCTGACCCCACGGTCCTTCACACTCGCTGTTGAGTGTTAATTTTAAAGAGGAAGTAAAACCTGGGGGGTTTTACATCCTCTTTTTTCCCCCTGCAAAGTAAAAGCATAATGGGCTAGTATGCATCGCCATATTGCCAGCACCCACTCCTTCGTTAGTAACTGGTGACAGCGGGAAGCTGTCATATATATTGAAGCACCCAGTTCAGGTGTTCCCCCGAATGACCGAGCAGTCAAAGTTCAGTCTGAACCATTGCCTCATCCCTAGTAGCAGTTTAAACTATATACTATGGCCCGGATTCACAAAGCACTTACGCTGACGTATCTCGAGATACGCCACGTAAGTGTAAATATGCGCCGTCGTATCTATGCGCCGTGCCCATAAACTGACATACGCCTAAAAATAGGCTTCATCCGACCGACGTAACTTTCCTACGCCGGCGTATCGTGGGCGCATATTTACGCTGGCCGCAAGTCGCGCTCCCATTGATTTCCTAGTCAAATATGGAAATGAGGGATACGTTGATTCACGAACGTACTTGCGCCCAGCGCATGATATACGCGGTTTGCGTAAGTCGTACGTCCGGCGTAAAGTTATTCCCCATATATGAGGTGCAACTCATGCTAAGGTATGGACGTATTTTACGTCGTTTACGTAGTACGTGAATAGGGCTGGGCGTAGGTTACGTTCACGTCGTAGGCAGTGATCCGTCGTATCTTAGGGAGTAGTTCCGACGTGATTCTGAGCATGCGCACTGGGATACGTCCACGGGATGGCGCATGCGCCGTTCGTTTTAAGTACTTGTATGGCACTCGGCCCATCATTTGCATGGGGTCATGCCTCATTAGTATGGCTCACGCCCACTTCCACCTACGACAGCTTACGCCGAGGTAACCCAGCGCAGTTTGGGAGGCAAGTGCATTGTGAATTCGGTGCTTGCCTCTCTGCGCGACGTCGGCGTAGCGTATATTAGATACGCTACGCCGGCATAAATATGCGCCAATATGTGAATCCGGGCCAATATAACTATATATTAAACTATATATTTTTTTAAGAACACAATCAGTCCTTCTGAAACAGTAGCTCCTCGGTAATACTCACAGCTCTCTCAGATAAGAATCCTTGTGGTGGTTAAACCCCTTTTCCACTTGAAGCAAAAGTAAGTAAGTACCCAGATAGCAAGGATAACTTGCCACAAATTTGTGGCAGTGTTGAATTGTAAAACTTGCTGCACATTTTCACTGACAAGTTGTACACTTGCAGAGCACTTGAAGCACAAGTTCTAGTTGACACTTTTGCAAATTGGTAGCAAATTTGCGTGGCAAGTCTCTAGCAAGAGCAAAGTTGCAGTGGTGAGTCTACAGCAAGAGCTCTGCAAGTCTACCGCATGAAAATTCAGCCACAGTGCCCCCCTGTGGTGGGATGACTATTGCACAACATAACTGAACCAGAACTCGCAGCAGGCTTGCAGAATGTTTGTAAAGAAAAGTTGATCTGGAGTCATGTAATGCGGACAACAAACTTGTGAAGCCTGGCGAGTCTAGCAATAGCTTAGCAAGTCATTTCAAACTTGCAGCTCACTTGCTTGCTATCTGGTTAGCCACATTTTCCTATAAAATTTAAAATTTGGAGAATAGCAAGGTTTCTCATGCCATGTTACATTTTAGAATAAAAACTTAAATTAAAATATCACTGTTCCTGCCCCCATGGACGTGGAGCTGCCCGTGGCACCCAATAAATTTTTACCTTTCAAGTGAAACAAAGAAATCTATGTTAAATCTACTTTTCGGTTTATGTTTTAGACAGACCAACATAAGCACTGTATTTGAATTACAGTCAATACAGAGTCCGTGTCATATTTTACTGTATTGCCGAAGGAATGTATCTGTATCGCACATAAAGCATGGCGTATACAGGTCATCGCAGGGGTTAATCATTGCCTCACTCCTTTCTGCAGCTAAATGACCACCGTTAATTCTCAGCTCTATTTGATATCACGCTGAGTGCATAACCTTCATTTTTCTGTCCCCGGAGCCTCATGTATCAAGCAGTGAGAACTGTCTCCCTAATTCAGAGTTATAGAGGCGCTCAAAGCCCCTGGGGAAGACAGTAACGGAGGGCAGGGAGGTTGCATTTCAGAGTGGCTCTTGACTTATCTGCGAAGAGGCCAGAATAGACAGCAATAGGATTGCTGTTATTTGTGAAATACTAGAGAAAGGTGGAGTCTGGCCGAACCTTACAGTGGCCAATAACTTTAGATAATTTTGTACCTAAGTTAAAGTGAAAAGAGTAGTAATAGAAAACAACTACAATTTATTACTTTGTCTTGTGCTTTTTTTTCCCTCGGATTCGCGTTTTTATTTTTACAGCTTTTGCCTTTTGTATTTACCTTGTGGAGGGATGCAAGTAAGAAGCATATTTAGTTTTAAATTAAATCTTTAGTCATTTTATTGTTTATTTTAGATATACCGTATATACTCGAGTATAAGCCGAGAAACCCAATTTTACCACAAAAAAATGGGAAAACTTATTGACTCGAGTATAAGCCTAGGGTGAGAATGCAGCAGCTACTGTAAGCAGAAAAGAGGGTCAACAATGCCCATTTGCAGCCTCACTGTGCCCATTTGCACGCCTCACTGTGCTCATTGCAACCTCACTGTGCCCAACAACATCACTGTGCTCATTGCAACATCACTGTGCCCATTGCAACCTCACTGTACCCAACATCACTGCGAGCGGTGAGGGAGCCAGACACCAGGGAGGCCGGGATGCTGTGGAGAGGCGGGGAGGAGCAAGATGGCCACCGGATCCGAAGCCGTGGCCTATAGTAGCGGCTGCCATCGTGTGGCGGAGCGTCGCACCGTTCAGGTACATTGACTCGAGTATAAGCCGAAAAACTCAGCTTATACTTGAGTATATACGGTATGTATGAATAGGATCAGATTAAAGCAGCATTTCTCTACCTTTTCAACAAAGAGGAACTCTTGAAATAACTTTCCGGTTCCAGGAAACTCTTATTAAAAAATCACTATATCTAAAATTAATTATACATTAGTGTGATGGTTAGTTGAATGAATCAGGGCTTTTTTTCCGCAAAAAATAGGGGCTGGAACTTAACCACAACCCCACAAAACCCCCCACCCCCTTCACATACCCTCCAAATCACATCAAATAGTGGGTGTGGTCAGTTAAATTTCACGAACAGTAGTAGGGTCTTAAAGGGGCATTCAATTCCAGGATTGCATTACGTACAGAGTGCAGACCTGTCACTTGTAAACACAGAAACCAGACTTCTGTGTTTACAAGTAATTGTGGTGAGCAGGCACCAAAGGGTCTGAGCCTGAAAAAAAGCCTTGGAAAGAATGCTCCTTATACTTGTGGTCATTGGAAAGAATACCCTTCCCTTTAAATATAGCTAAAATGATGTCAGTGGGAACTTATCGGTGAGGCAGAAATTGGTCATCGCTCCAGCCCCTAGCAACCTCTGGAGAAACCTTAGGGTTTCTTGGAAGCTTGAAAGCTTGGAAGGTTCAAAAAAAATCCTGGTTGAAAGTGAGGCCTCGTACACACGACCGTTTTCCTCGACAGAATCCATCAAGAAACTTGGTGGCAGAGCTTTTTTGTCGAGGAAACCGGTCGTGTGTATGTTTTTTATCGAGGAAACTGTTGAGGAAACTCGATGAGGAAAAAAGAGAACAAGTTCTCTTTTTCCTCATCAGGAGTCTCAATTTCCTCGTCGTGTTCCTCGTCAGGCTGGTTTTCGACGAGAAACACGATCGTGTGTATGCTAAGAAACCCGCGCATGCTCTGAATAAGGTATGAGACAGGAGCGCACCTTCGGTAAAAGTAGCGTTTGTAATGGAGATAGCACATTTGTCACGCTGTAACAGTCTGAAAAGTGCAAATCGTCTCTTACCAAACTTTTACTTAACACGCAGTAACATGAGATTAGCAAAAGCAGCCCCAAGGGTTGTGCCAGTGGAATCGAACTTCCCCTGCCGTTGTATGTGTTGTACGTCACCACGTTTGAGAACGAGGGGATTTTGTCTTGACAGTGTGTACGCAAAGCAAGCTTGTCAAGTTTCTCGACAAGCCTAACAGGGAACTCGTCGAGGAAAACGATGTTTCTTTTCCGACGAGTTCCTCGGTCGTGTGTACGAGGCCTAAGCCTGTGTTTTGCCCATGCAGAGCATAGCAACAGGTTAATGCACATTTCTATTGTGGTACCCCACAATCGTATTCAATTCCAGGTGTGTATCTCACATGTGCCTCAAGGCTACCTAAATACCCCCTTTTATCCAGAGTCTCAGGCTGGAGACTCAAACATTTGATGTTTGATATTTATCATTATACCATCTATTTAATAAAGTATATTTTTACAATAAGCCAGCAAGTCCAGTTTTCTGCTGTATTAACTGCTTGGTTGTCCACATGGGATGCACCACGTGGTGACCACGTTCCTTTTTTTCTCATATATGCTTAGTTACAAGGCAGTACATTTTATTAAAGTGTTTGGGCACTGGATGTGAACTATAACTACAATAACAGTATCCCAACCCCTTTTGTTCTGTAATACACAGGGCTTAGGGCTCATGACATGCATTCAATGTCACAGTACTAACCATAGGCTGGATAGGCAATAACAGTGGCAAATAGAAGTCATGGTAGGCAGAAGGGGTAGGCCCAAATGCTTCGATCCACGTGCAGATTGAAGGGTAGGAGGTAGTGGCAGTCTCTGACACTAACTGGAAAGATTAACACCTATGAAGCCTCCATAACACTAAAGGTTGGGCTTACCTAACTAGAACAGGTTGGGTCCATGACTTTAACACCTCCCATCCCATTATTGGACAATCAACATTTGCCTTCTGTGGTGATTGGATTAAGGTGTTGGTGCTACCTGTTTGGATATAAATACTGGGGTACTTGTCTTGGATGAGCTATGAAAGGTTTTCAACATTTTTAGAACAGATTCAATGTGACCAACTACTACTAGCTATAGCATGATCTGGATAAATGAGAACCTTCACAGACATGTCCTGAAGTCTATGTACTAGGAGGAGGGGAGGGTGGGGTACATGTTTTAATGTCAACGTATTAGGAGGAAGTGAAGGTGAGTTATATGTCCTAAAATATGTGTATTAGGTGCAAGTTAAAATTTAATTTATGCCTGTGTGCTGGGAAGACACAAATGTAGGGTATGTGTCCTGAGGTCTATGTATTGAAACAGGTGAGGGTAGGGTACATGTCCCAATGTGTATGTGTTGGGTGAGGTAAGGTTTGTACCCAGATGTCTATCTACCAAGAGAAGGTGAGGATGGGATATGGTTCCAGATGTCTAGGTATTCGTAGGAGATGGGAATGGGGTACAGTTCTTGATATTTATGTATTGGGGGAGTGGTGAAGGTTAGAAGGTATATTTAAAGTATGTGTACTAGAAGGAGGTGAGATACATATTATAAGTGTAGCACCCCCTTTACTTTCAGTATGGGCACTACGCTAAAGTTAGTGAGGAATGGGAGAGTTATTTTTGCTCCCATTCATAATTTGCTAAATTTGGGCTGCTGTCATTCCTGAACTGTCCTGTGGGTCAGTCTGCGCTCCAGGGGTGCCAATCCCACCCATGGACGACAGTTGGCGATAGAGGGGTTCTGGCAGAGCAATTTTCCCCAGCAGCCAATTAGAGGAGTTTTCCCTCGCAGGGCATGCTGGGGGAGAGTATATCTGTGGCAGACGCCTTTTTCATTGGGTCTTCGCGGGTTCCTGGTTCCAGGTGCGTGCATCCAACGGACCCCGGCATTATGGCCTACCAGGCCAGGGTTGCATGCTATGCTGAGCTCCATGTTGCTGAAAGGGGCCCCAGTGACTTGCTGGGTTCCCGGCTCTATTGTAGAGATCCCAAGCTATGTGCTGAACGGTGGGGGATCGGCCCAAGGAGAACCCAGAAGCGGGTTGTCTGAAGAGTTTTGGACGAACCATTGGGGATCTGGTGACCGGGGTATTGACAGGTACGCTTCAGCTGTCACCCGGTGACCCAAATCTAATCTACTGGGAGGATTCGCTCAATCCATTTAGCTCATTTAAGTACTAGGCCTGTGGCAGAGGTCCCTAGAGCCAGGCCTGTGGCAGAGGTCTGTTCCTCCCAGCAACCTTAAGTGGCACTTCGGCTGCCAGGCTCGTGCAGGAGTCTGTCCGGAGGCACTTTACCCACTATGGCTAGAGTGGCGACGAACTGCATCTACTACTACTGAGAGCAGGATTGCTCTGTTCATATCCAGGCCTGATACTGCAAAGTTCTCTATTGCTTCATCAACCTTTCCTCTGTACATGTTGATGTTGGTCGTGTTGGGCCGAAAATAAAGCATTCAGAAAACCTTTATTTACTGACTGGACATTCGCTCACTAAGTCTACTCATCAACTTCACCCCGGGACAACGGTAAGAGGTAACTTAATACGCCAATCCCAAAACAACCAGCGGCCCCTGAGGGGGTATCGCTACATAAGATCTGCATATGAGAAGAAAAGAATGCGGTCCATACTTTATAATCAATTTACCAAATAAGAGAGGCAGCTATTACTGTCTATCAGGATTAGTCGGGAGATGTATGTCTTGATGTCTCTGTAATATAATTAAGGAAGATGGGGCAGCCAGGGTACCAGTATATTAAATGAAAGCTGTACTTGCCCCATGTCTTATGCTAATTTGAGAAAAACATGTTCAATAGCTGTAGTGTCGATGGTCATTAAATCCTTAGAACAACTTCCCCCACAATTTAAAGATATTATACATTGCCGGAATGTACAGCAGATGCCTTAGAATATATTATCACATGAACAGGAAATGCTGAGTATCCACCAGTGCTCATAAAAGTGACACTTAACTTGTGTGCTTCTGTGATGTTTAACACTGCCAGCTACGTAAATGTTGAAGAGATAGCAACATTACAAGCAGATCCGTCATGTAATCTCTAATACCCTGGGGGGGGGGGATTTTTTCCCCTCACTTGCATCGAAAAGGATGTTAAATGTATGAGAAATGACATGTAGAATCATTGGGTTGCCACAAGTTAGATGATTACAAGCCAATAAATCTTTAATGAAGAGCTTAAGCCTTAAAATATTCTCATTTCAGCACTGTGTGCCCAGTGCTTATAGAATCCGAACTCCACTGACTTCAATAGAAAGCCTATACACTGCCCACCAACCTCTCGACAGGTCTTATCAAGTGGAGTTCTGTCTGCACATGTGCCACCGGAGTAGTGGACAACCAAGAAGGTTTTGAAACTAGGCTGTGTGGCACCGAAAGGGCAAGTAAGGCCAGTTCAGATTGGAGTTATCTCCAAATGCTCAGCATCTATTATTCCATCTATTTCAATGGTGACTGATCACATACTGTAAGGCCTCCTACACACGACCGAGGAACTCGTCGTATTGGAAACATGGTTTTCCTCGAGGAGTTCCTTGTTAGGCTCGTCGAGAAACTTGACAAGCTTTCTTTGCGTACACACTGTCAAGACCAAATCTCGTCGTTCTCAAATGCGGTGACGTTCAACACGTACGACGGCAGGGGAAGTTCGATTCCACTGGCACAACCCCTGGTGGCTGCTTTTGCTAATCTCATGTTACTGTGTATTAAGTAAAAGTTTGGTAAGAGACGATTTGCACTTTTCAGTCTGTTACAGCGTGACGAATGTGCTATCTCCATTACAAACGCTACTTTTACCGAAGGTGCGCTCCTGTCTCATACTTTATTCTGAGCATGTGCGGGTTTCTAAGCATACACACGAACGTGTTTCTCGTCGAAAACCAGCCTGACGAGGAAATTGAGACTCCCGTTGAGGAAAAAGAGAACTTTTTCTCGTCGAGTTCCTCGACAGTTTTCTCGATGAAAAACACACATGACCGTTTTCCCTTGGCAAAAATGCTCTGCCACCAAGTTTCTTGATGGATTCTGTTGAGGAAAACGGTCGTGTGTACGAGGCCTATGAGAAATCAGATGCCTAAAGCTCCAAAAGCTGCATCAGCCACTTTAGAGGAAGAATTAAGCTTTTTTGGCACCACAGACTTGAATGGGAACAAGCAATTTTTTAGGCCTTTTTTTTAATCATATTTTTCAGGCATTTTGAGACTGAGAACTGGTCTCCACCCCTAGTGCTATCTCTTAGCTAAAACAGAAACTCTTGAAGCTTGAATAAAAATGTAAAATGCCTGGAATACACGTCTGAAACACTTGTATACTCACGCAAAAAAAATGAAAATTGCTCCGCCTTATGAAAACAATTCCCGACAAGAAAACTGTGGATTTTTTTCCAACTGAATTTTGGCTCAAACTTGTTGTGTTGCATACACACGGTCACACAAAATTCCGACCGTCAAGAACGTGCTGAGATGCGCTACGCCAAAAAATGCGCCGAGCTACCTGAATCTAGCCCATTGTTTTTTTTTTTTTTAATTGTCGCTCTGTTTTTGTTTATAGCGCAAAAAATAAAAACCGCAGAGGTGATCAAATACCACCAAAATAAAGCTCTATTTGTGGGAATAAAAGGACGTCAATTTTGTTTGGGAGCCACGTCGCACGACCGCGCAATTGTCAGTTAAAACGACGCAGTGCCGAATCGCAAAAAGTGGCCTGGTCATTGACCAGCAAAATGGTCCGGGGCTTAAGTGGTTAAAGTTCACGTGCGTGTAAAGGCAGGCGCCCCAATACTTTTGGTACTATATACTGTATATCTTAAAATAATTGGGGTAGATTACACACTCCTTATTGCTAGTCAGCACTTGTTTATAACACGCACACTACAAATGCCTTTTTTTTTTTTCAGCTGAACAACATAATTGCCCTAATTCAGACAATCCTGTCTTGCTCGTTTAGCCGCTGTCCTCTTCTTTTTATCCACCCACTCACTTGTTCCTCTGTCCATTCTTTCTCCTTTCAATGTAGCTGTCACCAAAAAACAGATGGGGACAAGATGTTTGGGTCCTGCTCAGTCTGGAGAGCCCTGTTAATGCCTCACACAGGGGCCGGTAGAAGTTTAACTAGCCTGTTATTGATGTGCTGGCTGGACCCTGTGTCTTAGTCCGAGGACAGATTGGCCCCTATGTGGAGAACATGAATGGTGAAGTTGAGAAGCAGGTGACATTGTGCAGTCCTCCCACTCATACACCCACAGAGCTGTCACCAGCGCACATCAGCTCTCTATGGGTCAGGAATTAATGTGCTCTTTATCACTAACCCCCTTGAGCATTTTTATTTTTTTTGCAGTGATTTAGACGTGATCAACAACCCTATGAAGACATCTATACATTGAATGATGGACATGGGCAAAGATATCGGTACTGCATGATTACACTTGTGACATACGGTCTAATAAATCAAAGAATCGACAAACTCTTATTGAACACGCTGTATAATAATAACACTATCAATCATAATAGTAATATTGAGTAGATATAGAGAAGGTTTAATATACTGCTGGTATTTCTTTAATAACCCTACGTTATATGTATTATTATTATACAGAATTTATAAAGCGCCAACAGTTTACGCAGCGCTTTACAATATATACCGTATTTATCGGGGTATTGCGCGCTCCGGCGTATAGCGCGCACCCCTAATTTTGACCCTAAAATCCTGTAAAAAAAACATTTTACTACTTACAGTTTTGGTGTCTTGCCCGGCGTCCATCGGCGGCCTCGTCCGGTCCGGCGTCCGTCTGCGGCCTCGGTGGTGTCCTCCCGGCTTCTCCCCCGCTGTCTTCATGTCGAATCCCCGCTTCCCGCGCTCAGTTTGAAGCCTCCGGCTCGGCTTCTCACGCATAAACGTCACAGAGCGTGACTACGAGTGAAGCCGAGCCTGGCCGAATGTACCCGAGTGTACTGTGCTTGGTATATGTCAGCGCAGGCATTCAAACACGGCGCGGGAAGCGGGTATCAGCGTATATCGCGCAACCACGATTTTGCCCTGATTTTCAGGGCAAAAAAGTGCGCAATATACGCCGATAAATGCGGTATGTATGATGACATTACACAGTAAACTTTACTGAGTAAAGTTACTGCAGATCCATTATTCAGCTTACTCTTAAAGGGGTTGTAAAGGTACAATTTTTTTTTTCCTAAATAGCTTCCTTCACATTAAAGGGGAGGCCCCATACCAATAATCATATGATTATTGGTATGGGGCCTCCGATTTAATGTGATTTTCTTCATTGTCCTCTAAGAGCCACGGCTGGGGGTCCTTGGATCTGTATCTACCTTCAGGTGTTTTCCTGCCTGGTTCGCATGGGGAGCATAGGGTAGGTTTCCATCACTTTCTGCCCTACAGGGACCTTAGTGCCAGCTTGCACTACACGTGGGGGTTTCTATTATGGTAGCGTGTGGGGGGGGCTTATGGACCTTATGTTGTGGTACCTTGGCTCCTGTTGCTTCGCCATATGTTCCAGCCAAACTATATATGTTATAAATGATGAATGAAGTGTGTACTTGTATTTAATGGATTTAACTAAATTGTTAAATAACTCTTGTTCCATTCCTTCAGAGCCACTCACTGAGACGGTCATGTCACAAATCCCCTGACGAAGCCAACGATTGGCGAAACTAGTTGGGTAGACCTGACCAATGGCCTGTATCTCTATGCCTTGCTCCCACGTTTCTGTTGCTCTATTTACATGTTTGAACCAATTTTTATCTTCTTGTAACCAATAAATCTTTTTTATTTTATATAACTATTGTGTTTTGGTTTCTATTTGCTGGCACCGCAATAATCCCATACCCTTCCACTCCCTTTTTCCTGGCGGTATGATTCTTTCAGATTTTTGGTGCTGAAAGCGGTACCATTATTTTGCATGGAAATTTGGTGTTTTACATTGTAGGCCTGTAATTCTAAGGCCTAGTACACACGAGAGGATTTATCCGCGGATACGGTCCACCGGACCGTTTCCGCGGATAAATCCTCTCGAGGATTTCCGAGGATTTTGATCCGATGGAGTGTACTCACCATCGGATCGAAATCCGTGCCGAAATCCTATCGCGATGACGTGTCGCGCCGTCGCCGCGATGATGACGCAGCGACGTGCGCGACGCTGTCATATAAGGAATTCCATGCATGCGTCGAATCATTACGACGCATGCGGGGGATTCATTCGGACGGATTGATCCGGTGAGTCTGTACAGACCAGCGGATCAATCCGTTGGGATGGATTCAAGCGGATAGATTTTAAAGCATGTCTTAAAATTTTTATCCGCTGGAAATCCATCCCAGGGGATAAAAATCCGCGGAAACAGATCCGCTGGATTGTACACACCAGGGGATCTATCCGCTGGAGCCGGTCCGCGGATCAATTCCAGCGGATGGATCCTCTCGTGTGTACGGGGCCTTAGGAATAACTCACTTAAATCTGTCCAAACAAGAGTCTAGTAGACAACTCGGGTGTGATAAAGTTTGAAAAACAAAATCATAAATTATAATATAATAAAAAACTATGAATAATTATAACAAATAATAATGTAATTATAATAAAAATTATTCAATAATGTAATCAAATCAAAAACACTGAAATTTGCTCAGTTGCAGAATTGTCGCTGTCATTACTTTTATTGTTTGATGACAAATTTCCCCACAAATCGCTCAATTCTGCAAGTGATTCTAATTTATTATTGCTGTTTTCTAGCTTGTCTAAAACCGCTTTTGATGTAAAGGGACACTTTTTGGTTGCTATGGACAATCTACAGTTTCCAGGCAGAAAGAACAGTTTTTATTATATAAAAGAACATGTAGGGCACAGGGCAGACCACTAGGGACAAGGGGGGTGTGTATTTATTTCATACAGTACTCTAATCTATAATATTACAGTATACTGTATGTATTGTATTTACTTTTTTGAATTTGGCGCCAATCTCCTCCCCCGTGCGTCGTAACGTCGCAGGGAATGGAGCTCGGCGGCACACGGCACTGTGAATCGAGCGAGGAGACAGCTCCATCACACAGCGGGGAGGCATCTTAGGATCCAGGGACAAGGTAAGTAATTCCCTGCCTGTGGACACTGCGAGGCGATCCGGAGTCTGACTCGGGGTTACCGCTTTTGGTTCTGAAATACCACCCCGAGCCAGGCTCGGGAATACCGCTGAGGGGGTAAAATGTCCTTATTTCTTCTGAGAAATCCTCACTTCCTGTTCTTCTGTCTGTAACTGTCTGTAACTCCACACAGTAATGCAAGGCTTTCTCCCTGGTGTGGAGTGCCATGCTCGCCCCCTCCCTTGAACTACAGGAGAGTCAGGACGCCCACTAACACACAGTTCCTTTCTCTATCTGCAACGTTGAGAGCGTCCTGACTCTCCTGTAGCATGACACTCCACACCAGGGATAAAGCCTTGCATTACTGTGTGGAGTTACAGACAGAAGAACAGGAAGTGAGGATTTCTCAGAAGAAATAAGGACATTTAAAAGCAAAATGGAAGGATGAGGTAAGTGAAGGAGGACTGCACTAAGGTAAAGGAAGCTATTTAGGGGGAATTGTTTTTTACCTTTTCAACCCCTTTAAGTTACTAGCAGTGTTTATATGATCATTTTATTGAAGCAAAAACAGTATATAGGTTCACATCTATACAGGTAAGGGAATGTATGCAAATCGCAAGCATTCCCGCAGCCGCACACAATGTGATGCTTTAAAAAAAACATGTGGGGGTGCCATTAGCTTGATGACACCCCCACACACTGAGAAAATGCTGTGCGGTTTCCTGCACACGGAAATGCATATAAATGCGTGGTGCTGGAAACAAAGGCACAGCAGACCATTCAAATGCACATAGCCTGCACTCAAAATATGAATGTCTCTAAGGCCTTGTTACATAGTCCGTAGGTTGAAAAAAGACTCAAGTCCATCAAGTCCAACCTATGTGTGCGCTTTTATGTCAGTATTACATTGCATATCTCTGTATGTTGTGGTCGTTTAGGTGCCTATCTAAAAGTTTTTTTAAAGTATCTATGCTTTCTGCTGAAACTACTGCTTGTGGAAGAGAATTATACCTTCTTACTGCTTCTTTTTAAATTAAAAATTTGCAGACTGGCCCCCCTCCGCCCGTGCACATCATTCCCCTAGGCGAAAGACGTGCACAGTGCTTGCTGTGCCTACTTGGATATGCACATTGCAAGGGATAGCCCTTCATTCACAAAGGAGGAGGGGGTGTGCCTAGCACTGCTGCATCATCAGGAAGAACTGGCCTCTTGATGACGTCGCAAACGTGACGGCGTGGGACCGAGTGATGGCAGAAGGCAAGGGGAGCACAGTGGGACAATGCTCTATCCTCTGGGTGGAAAAGAAATGGGGGGCAGGGGCAGGTGAACATCCAATTTAAAGCGGTTTTAAACCCCCTCTTGGTAATTTTTACCTACAGGTAAGCCTATAATAAGGCTTAGCTGTAGGTTAAATGAATATCTCCTGAGGCTGGGTTCACATCTATGCGAATTGGATGCTAGTTTAACCACATCCAATTCGCATAGCAGGAGAATGTGACCGGCTCTCTATGGAGCTGGTTCACATATCGCCGGGATGGCTGCGGAGCGCACTGCACAGAAACGCTGTGCGTCTTTAGCTCCATTTCAGGGCCAAATTTAAGGCAAAGATTGGGCCCTGAAACGGAGAATGAGGACGCACAAGTTCCTGTGCGATCCGCAGCCGATTCCAATGTGAACCAAGCCTAAACATTAACCGTTTAGGAGATATTCACTCTGCATGCAGATAGTGACGTCACTGGCGCATGCAATCTAAAGGTCCAGCATATCTTGCCGGGAACCTCAGTTTTGCACAGGAACCGAGGGCTCCCGCGCGCATTAGCAGGAGAGACGTCACATAGCCAGAGCTTGCGAACCCGGAAGACAGACAGGGAGAACATGTCAGCCCTTCGGCGCTGGAGGGCTTCGTTCCTAGGTGAGTATTTCCGAATAGGTTAGTATGCAATGCACACTAGCATATTATGCCATTGCCTTGCAGGTTTTTTTGTTTGTTTGTTTTTTAATATCCACGGTTTACAAACACTTTAAAGCGGATCTCCACCCTAAAGTGAAGTCGCGCTGATCGGCACCCTCCCCCCTCCGGTGTCACATTTGACACCTTTCAGGGGGAGGTGGATGCAGATACCTGTCTAAAGACAGGTATTTGCACCCACTTCCGGCCACACGTCACGGGCAAAAGACGGGTTTTTTCTGACATCCCGTCCGTCCCCCGTTGTGTGCTGGGAACACTCGGCTCCCAGTACACAGCGGGAGCCAATCGGCGGGCGAGGCGCGACTCGCGCATGCGCCGTAGGGAACCGGGCAGTGAAGCCGGAGCGCTTCACTTCCTGGTTTCCTCACCGTGGATGGAGGGGGGAGCAGCAGAGAGACGAGCGATCGCTCGTCCTCTTCTGCGGACGCTGCTGGACTCCAGGACAGGTAAGTGTCCTAATATTAAAAGTCAGCAGCTGCAGTATTTGTAGCTGCTGGCTTTTAATATTTTTTTTTGAGCGGACATCCGCTTTAAGTGTGGCCCAGAAAACGGGATGGCCAGGACTAGATGGCAAAGTACAGACTTTCCATTATTCTCTATGATAGAAAGTTGCACACAGTATATGCACTAGCGTATAGCCTTCTACTGCAGCAAGTTAAAATGCCACCCAGCTTGGTAAATATACGATTTTGATACTATCACACTGCATCATGGATTAAATTGTGGTAATAACTGAAGTCCCTGTGCTGATAATGAACACGGTGCTGAGAGTATTTACAGACTGTAAACATGCTATGCTGTTTATTAGCGCTGAGTATTTATGCCGGCACTGATAACGAACACACCACAATGCATAATTAATTTCTATCTCCTCTTCAGCAGTAGGGATCAATGTGCAGGTCAGATGTTCCCTTTTAAAATGTAAAGATAAAGAGCAATGATTTAATGACTCTGCGATGTTAATTTGTTGTCATGAGCATTATTTTCAGCTAAATGTTCCTTCTTTATGTAATGGGGAGGTGAGTATGACAGGGCTTCATCCAATAAAGTGTAATTTATGGGTAATGAACTTTGCCAGCAAAAATGTATCTACATATACAGTGAGGAAAATAAGTATTTGAACACCCTGCTATTTTGCAAGTTCTCCCACTTGGAAATCATGGAGGGGTCTTAAATTGTCATCGTAGGTGCATGTCCACTGTGAGAGACATAATCAAAAAAAAAATTCCAGAAATCACAATTTATGATTTTTTAACTATTTATTTGTATGATACAGCTGCAAATAAGTATTTGAACACCTGTCTATCAGATAGAATTCTGTCCCTCAAAGACCTGTTAGTCTGCCTTTAAAATGTCCACCTCCACTCCATTTATTATCCTAAATTAGATGCACCTGTTTGAGGTCATTAGCTGCATAAAGACACCTGTCCACCCCATACAATCAGTAAGAATCGAACTACTAACATGGCCAAGACCAAAGAGCTGTCCAAAGACACTAGAGACAAAATTGTACACCTCCACAAGGCTGGAAAGGGCTACGGGGAAATTGCCAAGCAGCTTGGTGAAAAAAGGTCCACTGTTGGAGCAATCATTAGAAAATGGAAGAAGCTAAACATGACTGTCAATCTCCCTCGGACTGGGGCTCCATGCAAAATCTCACCTCGTGGGGTCTCAATGATCCTAAGAAAGGTGAGAAATCAGCCCAGGACTACACTGGAGGAGCTGGTCAATGACCTGAAAAGAGCTGGGACCACCGTTTCCAAGGTTACTGTTGGTAATACACTAAGACGTCATGGTTTGAAATCATGCATGGCACGGAAGGTTCCCCTGCTTAAACCAGCACATGTCAAGGCCCGTCTTAAGTTTGCCAATGACCATTTGGATGATCCAGAGGAGTCATGGGAGAAAGTCATGTGGTCAGATGAGACCAAAATATAACTTTTTGGTCATAATTCCACTAACCGTGTTTGGAGGAAGAAGAATGATGAGTACCATCCCAAGAACACCATCCCTACTGTGAAGCATGGGGGTGGTAGCATCATGCTTTGGGGGTGTTTTTCTGCACATGGGACAGGGCGATTGCACTTTATTAAGGAGAGGATGACCGGGGCCATGTATTGCGAGATTTTGGGCAACAACCTCCTTCCCTCAGTTAGAGCTTTGAAGATGGGTCGAGGCTGGGTCTTCCAACATGACAATGACCCGAAGCACATAGCCAGGATAACCAAGGAGTGGCTCTGTAAGAAGCATATCAAGGTTCTGGCGTGGCCTAGCCAGTCTCCAGACCTAAAGCCAATAGAGACTCTTTGGAGGGAGCTCAAACTCCGTGTTTCTCAGCGACAGCCCAGAAACCTGACTGATCTAGAGAAGATCTGTGTGGAGGAGAGGGCCAAAATCCCTCCTCCAGTGTGTGCAAACCTGGTGAAAAACTACAAGAAACGTTTGACCTCTGTAATTGCAAACAAAGGCGAATGTACCAAATATTAACATTGATTTTCTCAGGTGTTCAAATACTTATTTGCAGCTGTATCATACAAATAAATAGTTAAAAAAATCATACATTGTGATTTCTGGATTTTTTTTTTTTTGATTATGTCTCTCACAGTGGACATGCACCTACGATAACAATTTCAGACCCCTCCATGATTTCCAAGTGGGAGAACTTGCAAAATAGCAGGGTGTTCAAATACTTATTTTCCTCACTGTATATATCAAATATATTAAAAGAAAAATGCCTTATATGCACCCAGTGCTATAATTATCCTTTCTAGGGGAGGAACAGTTTAGGCCCATTTTACACCTCAAAGCACAGCTGATTTAAAGTTATTTTAAAGGGTTATTTATTGTATTTTACTAATAATAAGCATATTAGTTTTTACTTTCTCCGTGCAATGGTTTCGCACAGAGCAGCCCTAATCCTCCTCTTCTAGGGTCACCCACTGGCGTTCTTGGCTCCTCCTCTTCTCCATGTGCCACCATAGCAAGCGGCTTCCTATTGCGGTACACCTGCAGGCTCGATTCTGAGCCACGCTGCCTGTGTCTGCCTGCGCCACTGGCGTTCTTGGCTCCTCCTCTTCTCCATGTGCCACCATAGCAAGCGGCTTCCTATAGCGGCACACCTGCCGGCTCGATCCTGAGCCTCGCTGTCTATGTGTCTGCCTGTGCCACGCTGCCAGTGTGGCTCGCCCCGCCCCCCCCCCCCCAGATAATGCAGCAAGGTTAAAAAAAACATCTGCCTTTAGAACCACTTTAAACTCTATTATGGCTTGTTTACACTTGCAGTTGGGGGGGCTGTAAAAACAAGCGGTTGAGCACTTTACTGCCCCCAACTGCTTCTCCTTAAGCTGCAAAGGCAGTGGATGGGGGTGAACATATGCTGTGGCCACAATGCTTTGTTTTGTGAAAGAATTTAGCCCCCTGTTGTGTTTGGTGGGAAGTTTAACCCACCTAACTCACCGCATTCAGGTGAATGGGGCCATGCTGCATCCTCTCCATAATCACACGATTACGGGACAGTGGTGCAGGCTTTTAAAGGTTAAAGCAGGTGGTGAGGAGGCAACTGCCTGTCAAACGCTCTCCAAAAAGCAAACTATCATGCAATTTTGCATGCATTCTCGTCATGCAGTAATGTGAACCAAGCCTAATTTATGAGATGCTCATCACCCAATCCAATAAGAACCCTGACTACGCAAGCAAGCTACTATTTTGGAGTGCAGTTGGTTCCCTGTAGACATCCATAGGTGGTTGGATAAGCAAGATCTAACCAACTAACTTTTATAACTATGAATGTTCTGCTCTACGAAAATTGATTTATTGAGAAAACCTGCACCAGTCTCAATAAATCAATTTTCGTAGAGCAGATCATTCATATTTATAAAAGTTAGTTGGGTAGATCTTGCTTATCCAACCACCTATGGATGTCTACGGGCATCATTAGTCTAACATTGAGGCTGCGAAAGAGAAAGGGGACACAATTTGAGCTTTGAAGAAAGGATTTGTTGCTTGAGGCAGGTATGTGAGTAGCCATGATGCAACTTAGTACATTGGCATCCACCAATTTGGAATTGAGGTAGGTGGAATTTAATGTCTACATTGAGGACCTCCTATACAATCAGGCATACCACCACCCAATCCAGTTGGCCCCCTGACTACGCAGGCAAGCTGCTATTTGGAAATGCAGTTCATAGCAATAGGGCAGGTTAGAAAACCTGCACCAGTCTCAATAAATCAATTTTCGTAGAGCAGAACATTCATATTTATAAAAGTTAGGTGGGTAGATCTTGCTTATCCAACCACCATAGAGATCTACGGGCACCTATTAGTCGAACATTAGGGCTGTAAAAGAGAAAGGGGACAAAACTTGAGCTTTGAAGAAAAGATTCGTTGCTTGAGGCACCACAGATATGTGAGTAGCCATGATGCAACTTAGTACATTGGCATCCACCAATTTGGAATTGAGGTTGGTGGAATTTATTGTCTTCATTGAGGACCTCCTATACAATCAGGAATACCATCAAAACATTAGTCACTGTTTCCTTTCCACAGAGCATTCACTTCTGCTTTCAAACAGAGAGGTTTATCACAGTAGGCTTAATTTCGGTATTTCACAACTGACACGAGTTCTTTAGAATAATGTGATTCCGTCTAAATCAATTGTTCTTTTGTATGTTCACCAGAAGAAATGTGTCATTCATGAGCCCATGATGCTACTTTATTATTTCTGGTAATGCTTTATCCTGAATGGGGTGGGGGGTTTAAACTGTAAATTTGTTAGTCATAATGTTAAATCTAAAAATATATCTTAAATTATTCTGGTTGATCGTGTAGATTAGAATGTAAGTGTTAAAATAAAATATGTGCTATTTAAATAAAGCCTTTGTTTTTTTTTTATTATTAATGACCGGACAATTATTTTGTACAACAAGCCCACTAAATAATCACATTTTATTCCCTTTCTCAACTTACAGCCTTCAGCTTCCCACATGTGACTTTCTGAACTTCCATTTGGGGGCGTACACTCTTATTGGATACAGAAGTTTCTGATTACCCCAGGACTACATGTCCCATGATTTCTTGCATGTCACTCATGCCCACCATGGTCCTGGTGGCATTGCTTTCTATTCCTCTGGACTGCCTGACCATGTCCAGTACGCACATAACCATGGCTCCATAGGACCCTGCAGGCCTAGGAGCCACCCTTAAATTTAAAATCGGAAACCTGCAATTGTGGAACAGAGAGAAAAGAAGAAACTTCAGAAGAAGACAAGTCCTACCTACCATCAGCAGTTTATAATGAAAAATGAATGCCTCGTACACACGACCGGTTTTCCTGTCAGGAAAAAAACGAAGTTTTTCCCAAAGTGTTCTCCAGCCTGCCTTGCATACAGACGTTCATGCCAAATCCTGCCCGACCATAGCGTGGTGACGTCCAACACGTATGACGGGACTATAAAGGGGAAGTTCCATTCAAATGGCGCCACTTTTGGGGCTGCTTTTGCTGATCCTTGTGTTAGTAAAAGTTTGGTGAGAGACGATTCGCGCTTTTCAGTCTTCGTGCTTTTCAGTCCATTACAGAGCAACGAATGTGCTATCTCCATTACGAATGCTAGTTTTACCAGAACGAGCGCTCCCGTCTCACATACTTGATTCTGAGCATGCATTTTTTTTCCCCCTCGGAAAAGCATACACACAAGTGTTTTTCACGACTGGAAAAAGACCGCCGGGAATCACAAAAAAAAGTAATAAAAAAGTTAAACTCCAGGCACTATGGGGTTGATTTACTAAAACTGGAGAGTGCAAAATCTGGTGCAGCTCAACATAGAAACCAATCAGCTTCCAGGTATTTTTGTCAATGCTTAATTGAACAAGCTGAAGTCCTAACAAGTATTGTAAACGTACTGTCTGCCCTTATGTTGTAAAGCGCAAACTGTTGGTCCTAAATAAATCCTTTATTATAAAAATAATAATAATATTAGAAGCTGATTGGCTACCATGCACAGCTGCACCAGATCACTTGCATAATTGAGCGATAGCGATTTGTGGGGAAATTCATCAAACACTGAAAGTAATGACAGCGACAATTCTGCAACTGCAAATTTCAGTGTTTTTGATTTGATTACATTATTGAATAATTTTTATTATAATTACATTATTATTTGTTATAATTATTTATAGTTATTTATTATATTATACCGTATTTATCGGCGTATACCGCGCACTTTTTTCCCCTTAAAATAAGGGGAAAATCGCGGGTGCACGATATACGCCGATACCCGCTTCCCGCGCTGTGTTTGAATGCCTGCACCACGCATAAACGTCACAGAGCGTGAGCACGAGCGAAGCTGAGCCTGGCCGAATGTAGCCGAGTGTACTGCACTCGGTATACATCGGCGGAGGCGTTCAAACTGATCGTGTGAAGCAGCGATTCAACGGGGAGACAGCGCGGGAGAAGCCGGGAGGACACCACCGAAGCCGCAGACGGACGCCGGACCCAACGAGGCCGCCGCGCAAGACACCAAAACTGTAAGTACTAAAATGTTTTTTTACAGGAATTGCGGGTCCACATTAGGGGTGCGCGCTATACGCCGGAGCGCGCAATACCCCGATAAATACGGTAATTAATGATTTTGTGTTTCAAACTTTATCATACCCGCGATGTCTACTAGACTCTTGTTCGGACAGATTTAAGTGAGTTATTCCTAATGCCGCGTACACACGGTAGTTTTTTGTGATGAAATAAAACAACGTTTTTCATCATGAAAAGAAAACGAAGTTTTTCTAACTTCATCATAAAAAACGACGTTGCCCACACACCATCGTTTTCTGAAAATGCTCTAGCAAAGCGCGGTTACGTACAACACGTACGACGGCACTCTGTTCCATTCAAGCTCCTGACTGGATTCCTGGCAAGCTTGCTGTGCATACAGACGGCCATTCAAAAGAACTGCCGTTCTTTTGAAGTGCAAGAAAGCGGTCACGTCATCGACTACGACGAGCCGGCGCTCGTCACCTTCGATGTCGTCGCCGCCATCTTGCTACACCCCACACTAAACTTGTATGCTACCGCACATACGTCGAACTCTTATCGAGCATGCGCGGGTTTACCTGGGACAGGTAAGCATACAGACGACCGGTTTTCTCGGCAGGAAACGGTCTTCCCGAGAAACCCAACGAGATAATAGAGAGCAGGGTTCCCTATTTTCCCGTCAGGATTCTCGGCTGTTTTCCTGACAGGAAAACTGCTAGGGAGCACACGCCCGGGATTCCTGGCCAAATGCTCTCCTGCCAGTTTTCCTTCTGGAAAACCGGTCGTGTGTACGAGGCTTGAGGCTGTATTCATGCGCTTAAAAAAAAAACGGAAAAAAAATCCCCATTGAAATCCATGCATCCGGTGCCCTGCTTGTAGATTAGGGGCAGGGTGCATGGATTAGGGGGGCGGCCGGCGCCCCTGCGCACCACTGAGTTACAGCAACTGTTTTTTTTCCCCTTTTGGGATAAAGTTTTACATTAAAAAATAAAAGCGGATCATTGTAAGCACCTCTGCAAGAGAGCTTGCTCTTGTGAAAAACAACAGACTTACTGGCCAAATCGCCAGGCAGAAATACCGAAAAGAAAGCCTAAAAATTAAAGCGAATGCAGCCAACTGCATGTAAAAATTGGTGAGCTGCAATATAATAAATGTTTAAATATTACGGCTTTAAAGCGGGAGTTTACCCGAAAAACAATTTTTAACATTAGATTGAGGCTCATTTTGTGAAGGGGAATTGGGTGTTTTTTTTTAAATCGAAGCAGTACTTACCGTTTTAGAGATAGATCTTCTCCGCCGCTTCCGGGTATGGTCTTCGGGACTGGGCGTTCCTATTTGATTGACAGGCTTCCGACGGTTGCATACATCACGTCACGAGTAGCCGAAAGAAGCCGAACGTCGGTGCGGCTCTATACGGCGCCTGCGCACCAACGTTCGGCTACTTTCGGAAAATCGTGACACGATGTATGCGACCGTCAGAAGCCTGTCAATCAAATAGGAACGCCCAGTCCCGCAGCCCATACCCGGAAGCGGCGGAGAAGATCGCTCTCTAAAACGGTAAGTACTGCTTCGATTTAAAAAAAACACCCGATTCCCCTTGACAAAATGAGCCTCAATCTAATGTTAAAAATAATGTTAAAAAGTGGGAGTTGCGCTAAAAATAATAAATGAGTGACCATATACAAATAAAAATGAAAAGAGCGCTGAGCCAGAGTCAGCTCAATCAAAAACCAAAATATAAAGTCTCAATGTGTGTTCATAAACAAATCAATAAAAAATATATATTATATAATTGAAAAAAAGGTCCCCAAAAAAAGTCCAAAAACACTAGGAAGTGAATCCAAATCTGTGGTTTAAAGTTGGGACAATATCCAAGTGAAAGAATTCAGGCTTGACCCTTACCAGAAGTATAGATCCCAGAGGATCAAGAAGAGCCATCCATACTGTAGCCACAGTATGGATGGCTCTTCTTGATCCTCTGGGATCTATACTTCTGGTAAGGGTCAAGCCTGAATTCTTTCACTTGGATATTGTCCCAACTTTAAACCACAGATTTGGATTCACTTCCTAGTGTTTTTGGACTTTTTTTGGGGACCTTTTTTTCAATTATATAATATATATTTTTTATTGATTTGTTTATGAACACACATTGAGACTTTATATTTTGGTTTTTGATTGAGCTGACTCTGGCTCAGCGCTCTTTTCATTTTTATTTGTATATGGTCACTCATTTATTATTTTTAGCGCAACTCCCACTTTTTAACATTTGACTTATATGTTGTATAACATTTTGAGTTTGCTGCTTTTTTAAGTTTCTTTTTGGTATGCGCATTTTTCACTTCTTATATTAATGTTAAAAATAGAATTTTTGGGTGAACCTCCACTTTAAGATCGTGTCCCCTCTTTTCATCTTTGCATAATCTTATTTAATTACAACAAGAAATTAGCATTTTCTTTCTCTGTTACGTTTGTGGCTCTGTTTGTCTTTTTCTACATTTAACATTTTTAACTACGGTAAATCCAAAATGTACCTTCCCCACCACTGTGTATATCTGTAAAGAGAAGGGAAGGTAGAATACTGCTTTTTAATGATATTTTACTTTTGTAAAACCAAAGATTTACAGGAAGAATGTATATTTCCCAAAGAGATGAATGCCAGCTCACAAGCGGGAGGCAATAGGAGCAGAATAATTTCAAGCGCTGCTTTACAGTAAGAGAAGTCAATCTTTGGAATTTCCTGTCAAAATTTTGTGATACAATCCGCTGTCATAACCAGAAGATTCTGGGCAAGGGATACAAAGGTTCATGCTTTGCCGTTAAAGGGTCAGTCTACCTTAAACTGAGATTTCAATTTTTGGTCATTGTTGGGGACTTAAAGAGGAACTGCAGTCTGCTCACATAATTTGTAATAAAAACTTTGCATATTGTTTTATATATACTGTGATTCTATGCTTGCCAAATTTGCTGCAGAACTCTCCCTCCACCGAGTCTGGCTGCAGCCATTTTAACTGTGGGCAGCTGATGCTGCTGCCTGTTCACTTCCTGGATTTACACAGAGGCACTTTATGACTCACCCCGGCCCCCCTCTTGCTGGAAAACTCTCACGAGCAGGGGTCAAGTCCTGGGGAAAAAATATAAAAAATTTGACGCGGGAACGACGTCCATACCCAACATTGGTACGCCGCATGTACGCCACCATATAGCAGGGGTAACTTTACGCCGGGAAAAGCCTAGCGTAAACGGCGTAACTGTACTGCGTCGGCCGGGCGTACGTTTGTGAATTTGCGTATCTAGCTGATTTACATATTTCTAGGCGTAAATCAACATACACGCCCCTAGCGGCATGCGTAAATATGCAGTTACGATCCGACGGCGTAAGAGACTTACGCCTGTCGGATCTAATAGGAATCTATGCGTAAATGATTCTAAGAATCAGGCGCATAGATACGACGGCACAACTCAGAGATACGACGACGTATCTGGAGATACGCTGTCGAATCTCTTTTGTGAATCTGGGCCTGAGAGAACTTCTCTCCTTTTTATCTGCTTTAAGGTGTGATTTTTATATTGCCCACACCTGTTACTGTGAGTTTAAAGGAGCATCACATGCTTGAAACAATCTTATTTATCCACAATTTTAAAAAGGGTGCCAAGAATTTTGAGCAGACCAATTTTGGAGTCGTGTGACATTATGTCCAATTTGCTTTTTTTCCTCCTTTTTTTTTGTTTTGTTCCAATACACACAAAGGGAATAAACGTGTGTATAGCAAAACATGTGTTACTGCAATACTTTTCTGTGAGAAATACTTGATTTACTGGAAAAACTTCTGGGGTGCCAACAATTTCGGCCATGACTGTGTTAGCCAGATTCACAAAGAGTTACGCCGGCGTATCAGTAGCTCGGAATCTAAGCCGTCGTAAGTTTAAGTGTATGCTCAAACTGAGATATACGTAAACCTAGCAAAGATACGACGGCCTGCGCCGTCGTATCTTAGGGTGCAATTTTTCCGCTGCCCGCTAGGTGGCGCTTCCGTTGAGTTCGGCGTAGAATATGTAAATGACTAGATACGCCGATTCACGAACGTACGCTTGCCCGTCGCAGTAAAGATACGCCGTTTACCTAAGGCGATTCCCAGCGTAAAGTTAGTCGAACAAATAGTTGGCCTAGTCAATGTTAAGTATGGCCGTCGTTCCCCCGTCGAAATTTGAAAAATTTACGTCGTTTGCGTAAGTCATCCGTGAATGGGGCTGGACGTCATTTACGTTCACGTCGTAACCAATACGTCCTTGCGGCGTACTTTGGAGCAATGCACACTGGGTAAAAAACGTCAATCACGTCGGGTCACGAGTCATTTACATAAAACACGCCCCTCTCATCCTCATTTGAATTAGGCGCGCTTACGCCGGCCCATTCACGCTACGCCGCAACTTAGGAGGCAAGTGCTTTGTGAATACAGCACTTGCCTCTCTCACTTACTGCGGCGTAGCGTAAATACGCTACGCCGCCGTAACAATACACAGATCTACCTGAATCTAGCTATATGTATTTAATCTCTGCATTTAGTCGTTTACCTTTAATTACACTTTTAGCCATATACAGTACTAGACTGAATAAAATATTTTGGAATGGTATTCTTACTACTTTCAGTAGTTAGAATTATGATGTCGCATCTTCCTAGTTTAAGTGATGACATCACAAAGTGATAATTATAGCCACAGCCATAAAAATACCGTGTAGATGTACTTAACAATAAATAAGTAAACTATATTTAGCTCTTTTTTTATTGCATTTTCTTAAATCAAGAAAACTGTAAAGTAGATTTAGAAAAAAAAAATAATGAGCAATTGAATTCCTTTTTGCATCTGGCAAGCTGCAAGAATATTAAAATTCTAACACAGAAATGTAAAAGTCCTGGAGTGTTACAGGTAGTAGAAAAGCCATAAAAAATAAGGTATAAGCGTTTAATTTGCTATTCCTTTTCTAAGAAAATGAGTGGAACTTGTGATGTGACATAAATATAGTTTGTTTAAGGCCCAAACAGCATCATTTATCTTTTGAGATGTCAGCTCTCAAAATGTTACCCAGTTTCACTGTCACACTAAATGCCAGGAATTGGCTGGGATGCCCGGGAAGAAAAAGGAATAATTAGCTGTGCTACACTTTCTGAGATGGCTAATTAATGTTCAGGGCTGTCAAAGAGAGTCCTAAAATTAACCGTTACATATCTGAAAGGCACTTACCAAGGTGTCTGTTAATAAGGTATTGTTGCAATTAGTACTAGGCATTCCTTAAAGAGACCCTGTCTGCAGAATATTCATTTTAACACCAACCTTCCCATAAGATTAGATGAGCATTTCACATATTTTACAGTATATAGTTACATAGTTAGTCGATTTTGTTTAACCATAAAAAATAAATAAGAAAATATCGTACAATCCCATATACCCAATTCTATACCCACAGTTCATCCAGAGGAAGGCAAAAAACCTCAGCAGAGCATGATCCAATTTGCTACGACAGGTTATAAAAAAAATCCTTCCTGATCTCCCGAGAGGCAATCGGATTTTTCCTGGATCAACTTTACCTATAAACAGGGCTGGACTTACCATTGGGCTTGACTGGGCTCAAGCCCATGGGCCCCGCCCAATAGAGGGCCCCGGGCCTAATCGCGGCAACCCCCTCCCATATTTTGCGGCAATCACCTCTCGCAATTTCGCGGAAATCCCCTCCCACAATTTCGCAGCAATTCCCACAATCACGGCAAAATCCCCTCCCGCTATTTCGCTGCAATCGTGGTGACCCCCTCCCACAATTTTGCAGTAATCGCAGCAATCCCCCATTCGTGGCAATTTTCTTTATCCCCCCGCTCAACAACTTCGGTGGATCAGATTTAATTCTCAGCAGCCCCCCCCCCCCCCTCGCTCAACAACTTCGATGCTTGCTCCAGGGGGGCCCCTTCACTGCAGCTGTGTAAGGGGTCCCAAAATTACTGAAGGCAGTCAGTCGGCGGATCCCCCACGCTTAACAAGTATGATCGGTCGGCGCACTGCCTCCCCCCCCCCCTGCTCAACAACTTTCGGACGGCGGATCAAGCCCCCCCCTCAACAACTATGATCGGTTGGCAGTAACAACCCACCCCCCTGCTTCTCTATTAAGCCCAGGGGCCCCCACCACCCTAAGTCCTGCCCTGCCTATAAATGTCAGTAAAAGGCAGACATTACAGTTACAAGAGGTACAAGAGAAATCAGAGGGCCCTGCTCATTAGAGCTTACAATCTAAAAAGGGAGGGTCAATTGATACAAAAGGTAATAGCTGTGGGAGATGAGCTGATGGAGGAAGTAAAACAGTGTTAGTTAGAAGCAGAATAGGCTTCTTTAAAGAGAAGAGTTTTCAGGGATCGCCCACCGCAAGCTCCGTGAGCCCGCCATGGACTCGATCGCCACGGGGATACCCGCGATTGTCTCACGGTGAGGAAGAACGGGGAGATGCTATTGTAAACAAGCATCTCCCCGCTCTGCCTAGTGACAATGACAGTGATCACCGCTTCCTGTAATGGGAAGCGGTGATCACTGTCTTGTCACACACAACCCACCCCCCCTACTGTAAGAAGCACTCACTAGGGCACACTTAACCCCTACAGCACCACCTAGTGGTTAACCCCTTCTCTGCCAGTGTAATTTTCACAGTAATCAGTGCATTTTTATAGCACTAATCGCTGTAAAAATGACAATGGTCCCAAAAATGTGTCAAAAGTGTCTGATGTGTCCGCCATAATGTCGCAGTCACAACAAAAATCGCTGATCGCCGCCATTACTAGTAAAACAAATATATATATTAATAAAAAGGCCATAAAACTATCCCCTATTATGCAGACGCTATAACTTTTGCGCAAACTGATCAATAAACGCTTATTGCGATTTTTTACCAAAAATAGGTAGAAGAATATTGGCCTAAACTGAGGGGAATTTTTTTTTTTTTAGATATTTTTGGGGGATATTTATTATAGCAAAAAGTAAAAAATATAGAATTTTTTTCAAAATTTTCACTCTATTTTTGTTTAGGGCCCTTTCACACGGAGCGGATCCGTAATTGATCCGCTCCGTTAGCCCGTTTGGCTCAGCGGGGATTCCTCCGTAATCCCCGCTGAGCTGTCAGCGGACAGGGCGGTCCCCGCACACAGTGCAGAGACCGCCCTGTCTCTCCTCCGCTCTCCCCTATGGGGAATCGGATGAATACGGACCATGTGTCCGTATTCATCCGATCCCTTCCGCCGGACGGAAGAAAAATAGGGTTTTCTTCCGTCCGCAAAAGCGGATCTTTGCGGACGCGGATGGTTGCGGACGTTAGCCGTTTGTCCGTACGTGTGAAAGGGCCCTTATACTACAAAAAATAACCGCAGAGGTGATCAAATACCACCAAAAGAAAGCTCTATTTGTGGGAAAAAAAGGACGTCAATTTTGTTTGGGAGCCACATCGCACGACCGCGCAATTGTCAGTTAAAGCGGCGCAGTGCCGAATTGCAAAAAGTGGCCCGGTCTTTGACCAGCAAAATGGTCTGGGGCTTAAGTGGTTAAAGGAACCTATTTAGAAAATAGGAAACAAACCTTTGCAACCCCTTTAAGTATACATGAGATTTTTTTTACAAACATTCTTTTACTCTAACACACCTTCTTATAGCATCCTTTTCTTGATAACTCCCTCACTTATGGCCATTCATTTTATCCCTAATTTCATTAATTTCCTTCTGTGCACTTTTTGTTTCTTTATTAAGCCAGCATTGCCAATGTCTTTGAAGATTAGTAAAACACCGATAACATGGAAAATAAAGGTAGACTTAATAAAGTGTATATATGGTAAATTTCAGCCAAACATGATTCTTTTTTCCCCCCTGCTATAAATCTGGTGCTGTTTGCTCCGAAGACATTGACAAATAGTCAAGTCTGCCAGGAATCTCCCAGAATTCCTTTCTCTGCAGATCAGGTTCATTTCGTAAAAATTAGTTGGGAAATGGGAAAAAAGAAAGAAATTAAAAGAAGGTTCTATGATGCGCAGTCTATTAACGCTCCATTATTTCCCCCAGAACGTGATAAATGGCCCTGGAGAGACCAGTGGGCTCGGCCCCCAGAGTTCGTGCTTCACTCTCCCCCCTCGTCCCCTGGTGATTGATTGGAAGGAAGGTGGCTGCTGAGTGGTGCTGGATGAAGACTGATGTTTCCTCCACTTAACACCCCTTCCAAAAAGTTTCTATTACCAAGGGAAGAAGCAGTGTGTATTATGAGCCTGCAAAGCAACCATCGTTACATGTATACCACTCGGAACAACGCATGCTGATAATTAGGTCAGAGATGCATGCAGATAAATTAAACTGTCAAATATGTTAGATAGGCTATCCATTTGTTTAGGGACATCTTCCTCGATTTGATTATTTTACCTCCTGGTAATAGGGGCTTCCATCAGTAGACCAGCCATACGCTACCCTTTACTAATAATAAAACTGATTCATGGACTGCTAGTCATAACTGAGTAGAAGCTAACTTTTGACCAAGGCTGAGCATTCCGAAAAGTCTGTTGTACAGGTTATAGATATTTCTGGTATCCTGGAAAATTGATGCTTAAGGCCATTTCAAAATTTCATTTTAAAAATCTAATAATTTATTAAAGTCATACATGGTGTTCCTGTCATGAATGTCCATGTTCAGGCGCTTCCTCTTATGCCGCGTACACATGACCGTTTTTTCCGTCGGAATAAACTCAGACGGGTTTTTCCGGTGGAATTCCACTTAAGCGGTCTTGCATACACATGGACACACCAAATTCCGACCGTCAAAAACGCGGTGACGTACAACACTACGACGAACTGCGGTGGCTCAACGCGATTGGCACTGCGCTGACAAGCCATTCACCTCTGCAGCTAGGGGTTCGGATCCCGGTCTCGGCTACATGTGAATTGAGTTTGGTGGTCTCAGCCCGGCTCCCGGTGGGTGTGCTATGCGAGGTAAGCCTGCGCTTAGTACGCCCACCCCCCTCCCACAAAAACCACCACACTTACACGCACTCGAAATTGGGTTAACATGCACGCACTTTGACCACGCAGTCTCTAAAAAAGAGAGGCGAAGGACTAACGGGGCTGGTTGAGCGGGCTAGATCCTCTCACTCCCTTATAGGGAGTCCCTCTGCCCCTTTGGGCTTTAAAGCGGAGCAGGTAGGGCGGGTTGTGTGGGAGGACCCCCTCACACACCCACCATTGCCACCCAGGGCATGGAGGAAGGTGGCAGATTGCCTCTGGGGGAGGCCTGCCTACTCCCAAGTCCGGGTCTCTCTCTCTCGAGAAGTACACGCACAAAATACAAAATAAATAAAAAATTAAGTTCAATGTTTCCGTGCATGCGTTCTAATTGTTTACAAGCATGTGTGTTTTTTTCTCTGTCGGAAGTCCGTACAGACGGATGGAATTTCCAATAGAATTTTTTTCAGTCAGAAAAAAAAAGAGAACATGTTCTCTTTCTAAGTCTGTCATGCATCTGTCCCCCCCCGCCGACTCTAAAGCCTTGTACACACGATCAGTCCATCCGATGAGAACGGTCTGAAGGACCGTTGTCATCGGTTAACCGATGAAGCTGACTGATGATTAGTCGCGCCCACACACCATCGGTTAAATAACCGATCGTGTCAGAACGCGGTGGCATAAAACACAACGACGTGCTGAAAAAAATGAAGTTCAATGCTTCCAAGCATGCGTCAACTTGATTCTGAGCATGCGTGGATTTTTAACCGATGGTCGTGCCTACTAACGATCGGTTTTGACCTATCGGTTAGGAATCCATCGGTTAAATTTATAGCAAGTTGGCTTTTTTTTAACTGATGGTTAAATAACCTATGGGGCCACACACAATCAGTTTTGACCGATGAAAACGGTCCATCAGACCGTTGTTCTCTGTTTAACCGATCGTGTGTACGAGGCATAACACTGAGAACCGAGCGATCAAACACCACCAATAGCTTGTTTCAAACGGAAAAAGTCAGATGGGGAATACACACGGTCAGAATATCCGATGAAAAAATTCCATCTGACTTTTTCCATCGAAAATTCCGACTGTGTGTATGCAGCATTATAGGATGACAACCCTTTGTCTGTGGTAGAGACAAACAATGCACGAGCATGTTCCACCATTGTCACTATCAAGAAACGACCACAGGGCAATGCTGCTCAGCTGATACCGAAAGAGATCAGCAGCATTGAGTTGTAAAAAATATAACAAATTAAATATATGAAAAAAGGCAATATTTGTGTTTTAGAAAAACTAAATGTGAAAGAGTTTTACCGTTTCTACTTTGATGTTGATTTTCTTTTCAAAAGAAACAAAAAATTTGGTCCAAGAGTGGAAGTGCTTGCACATGCTAATAAAATTACAGTCAAGAAGCAGAGCCGGAGTGACATTATATATTCAGCTCTGCTTTTGCCATGTTTTATTCATTGTCTTCAGTGGTGTAGACATTTGGAAAACATGGAGGTCACACAATATTTAAGCATGCTTAGGAGATATAATTTCTATAAAAATAGACTATCCGACTGTCTTCACCGCCATAGATCAGGTGAGAGAGATGGAGGAACTAGTACACACAAGCAAAAAATAAATAAATCATGTCTTCATATTTTGTCACCTGGACAAAGGAGAAATACAGCCAAAGTTCTTTTGGCTGTACTTCTCCTGTGGATCACAGGTGCGCAGTTCGTTCTGCACTCATTTTTTAGCAGACACTGGGCAGAAGCTGACATCACAGAGCCGGTCCGGGAAAGATCTCGGCCATATGGTCGGGATCCGTCCGCATTCCTGGACCGCCACCTGGCTCAGCCTCTCAGCGACCCGCTGAGAGACTGAGCTGGCCACTCTCACCCCCTCCACAGCCCAGCACTCCAGTGAACATGTGGGAGGGGGGCAGAGCAAAGAGTCGGTGACTGACAGTCACCAGCTCTCTGCTCAGGGAGCTCTGAGAAACAAGCAATTGGTGCTGTTTGATTGCTTGGTTCTCAGTGTTAGAGCCGGCAGGGACAGATGCAGCATTGGACCATCCATCTAGGTAAGTATGATTCTGAAAAAAATGAAAATTCCCATACTTCTCTTCTAAATATTAAGATCTATATAAACAGCACTGCCCTTCCTAAACAACACGCAATGTGCCCATGCCTTACTTTCATCTTGCAGGCTTCCATCTTTGACTCACTAGCAGGCAGGCAGGCAGGCCGACCGATACTCCTTGGGCCTCTTACTCCTCTTTCTCCATTCCCCTACACCCCCCCTTTTTTTTTCTCTTTTCCCTTCTCACCCTTTTCCTTCACCTTATGATCCCTACCTGACTTTTGCCGGACATAATCCCAATAGAACATGCTCATCCTCTCACCCAGTTAGTCACATGGGCGCCATTTCTGAGCTTCTGATACACATTTTGAATTACTTTCATAAAATGTTACCATGCCTATTTGCCCGTTTCTACCATTATTGTTTAACCACTTCAGCCCCGGAAGAATTGGCTGCCCAATGACCGGGCCATTTTTTACAATAGCGATTTTCCTTTGGCTTCTTTGTTTCCTTTTTTTTAAGTTTTGTCCACTCCATCGAGTTGCTTTCATTGATTGAAACTATTCACGCCACATTCACGCCGCATGGTCTTTGCACTTTTCTTTGTTTTTTAATTAAGAAAAAAATGTATACTTAGAATGTATATATTGGCTGTGTCCATGAACTGCGTAAAAAGAGGTTTGGTTTTTGGTCCTGAAAATGAAAGAGTTGGAAAAAAGTTTATTTTAGGGGTAAACGTTTTCCCATATTATAATTTGCTTGAATTTATTATTTACTAATATTTTTTTCATCTTTGATCTATGAAATGCCCTTTAAAAAAGTAGTTTGCTCTAAAATTACTGTATACTGAGGGACATTCTTTTTTTCGAAGCAAATCCCACTTTCTTCCTCAGTTGTCCCTCTTTATGGTCTGCTGTATAAACCTCTATAAAAAATGTGCTATTTGCTGTAACTACCAAACATTTTATACTACACAAAACCTTTCATCTAACTTCTAAACTACTGAATTTGTTATTTTGAAAAGCCAGCCATGGATCAAAATTTGGCTGTTTCCTGCTGAACCGGCTGAATTCCGATCCATCTATGGGCAGCTTTACTTTTCATGGTTCCCTTAACTGGGGGAATTGCAAGGGATTTGCCCTTTGTCTACATAATGTACGTCGTCCTAGATAGCTACCTTCTTTCTCATCTCCAGTCTTTCTCATCTCCAGAAATTAGGATAATCTGATTATAATTTCAGCAACTAAACTGTTTTTATCAACTACCCCTTTCCATCCCTAAGCATGTTATAACAAGTCTGAACTAGGAAAAGTAGGTCAGGTTTGAAGAAGCACTGAGGTCAGTGTGAAACGCACGTGTCGCCTCCTGGGTTTGGACACTCTGTCTTTGTTGGCTGTCATTTTCTATTTTTGGAATAAAATTGTTGGAACGTTCCTGTGGTGTGCAGACGTTCTTTTCTTCCTGGGAACACACGCATTAAAAGAAAAATGTGAAAATACTTAACATTCTGCTTCTCCATGCTACCTGTGAGTACTGGTAACATCACTGGGCCTTCTTGCTGGATCCTCAGAAAGCTGAGGAATTACCTTGTTAGAAGTTGATCCTGCACTATGCAGGAGCACATTCAAGTGCAATTTGGGATCCTCAGCTTAGCCAGTGACTTATAGGAAGAGGTCGGAAGCTGGGGTGTAAAGTATTTCTACATTTTCCTTTCAATTTTTTTTCAAAGGCGGCATATCATTTTTGGGTTTTTTTCCTCACTTCCTTACTGCTCGAATGCTGTTTTTACTGGATTTCAGCACCATGGGGGAGCTCTTGCCAGTAGATTTTCCTACAGGCTATCTGATTCTTCGCTGATGCTGTTCATGTAGGATTTAAAGGCTATTCATTTTTGCTAGTCCTATTGTAAAAAGGGTGCTTGTGACTCTGAAATGCAAAGTGAATCTCTTTGAATCTCACTTGGGTGAATACCTACTAAAGCCCATTTTGGGCAAAATATTAACCCACTCCTACCCTCCTTCTTGCCCCCTGTAACCCATTCAGCATTTATTTATAAGATACCTTGTGGAGCATTTGGCATTCCATCTCCACTTCAACTGTGACCATCCCATTTCCACTTCTACTGTGACTATTCCATCTCTACTCTATTCCATCTCTACTGTGGCAGTCTCATATTCAATTCTACATGGTCATCCCATCATCACTTCCAATGTGAGCATCCCATCTCCACTCCTACTGTGGCCATCCTATCTCCACTCCTACTGTGACTACCACATCTCCCCTCCTATTGTGGCCATTTCTTCTCCTCTCCTCCTGTGGTCATCCCATGTCCACTCCTAAGGTGGTCATCAACCTTCACTCTTCACATACTGTGGTCATCCAATTTGCACTCCAACTGTGGACAGCTTATCTATACACCTACTGTGACCAACCCAACTCCACTATTTCTATTTCTCTACTCCTACTGTTACATTCCTATCTCCACCCCTATTTTGATTATCACATCTCCAAACCTACTGTGGCCATTCTTTCTTTACTGTTATGCCGTGTACACACGATCGGTCAAACCGACGAGAACGGTCTGATGGACCGTTTTCATCGGACCAAACCGATCGTGTGTAGGCCCCATCGGTTATTTATCCATAGGGTAAAAAAAAACAATCTTGTTTTAAATTTAACCGATGGATACCTAACCGATAGAAAAAAAACAATCGTTTGTAGGCACGTCCATCGGTTAAAAATCCACACATGCTCAGAATCAAGTCGACGCATGCTTGGAAGCATTGAACTTCGTTTTTTTCAGCACGTCATGTTTTACGTCACCGCGTTCTGACACAATTGTTTTTTTAACTGATGGTGTGTAGGCATGATGGACCATCAGTCAGCTTCATCGGTTAAGCGATAAAAACGGTCCATCAGACCGTTTTCATCGGATGGACCGATCCTATGTCCAGGGCATTACTTTACTCATCCCATCTACACTCATACTGTGGCTATCTCATCTTCAATTCTACATGGACATCCCATTATCATTTCCAAAGTGAGCATCTTATCTCCACTCCTACTGTGACTTTTGCATCTCCACTCCGATTGTGGCCATTTCTTCTCCTTTCTTTCTGTAGTTACCCCATGTCCACTCCTACTGTGGTCATTTATCTTCACCCCTACTATGGCCATCCATTTTCTACTCCCACTGTCGCCATCTCATCTACACCCCTACCGCGATAATCTCAACTCCACTTTTCTATGGTCCTGCCATCTCCGCTCCTACTGCCACTTTCCCATCTCCATGCCTACTTTGACTATTGCATCTCTTCTACTTTGGCTAAGCCTACTGTGGCCATTTTTTCTCTTGGCCATTTTTTCTTTACTCCTACTCTACTCATCCCATCTCCTCTCCTACTGTGGACATTCATCCTTTTTTTTTTAAAGGTTTTTATTAGCCATATACACGTTCACAGGAAATGACATTGCATATAAATTACAAGAATAGTAAAAAACATTCTTACAATGGGGAAGACAAGAAATTCCCCATCCTGCATTTCCATATACATCAAAATGATAGAGGTGGACAATAATCTTTACCCCTACAGTAGTCATCCATCTTCAACAGTACTGTGGTCATCCAATTTCCACTCCCCGTGTGACCAAACCGTTTTTTATTCCTAATTTTTATTCCTCCTGTGACCATTCCATCTCAAGGTAAGGGTCACAGGACCTGGCTGAACAGAATTAAAATCCGTCCGAATCTGAGAATTAAAGTAGAGATCAGCTTGAGAACCAAAGAAGCCAGCTTTGTATTTCTGTTGCAAAAAAAAGTAAAAATCTGTTTTAGGTAGACATACAGTGGCAAAGTTAGGAAAAAATTCAAGTTAGGAAAAAATTCAAGTTTGACGTAACAGTTACTCCGAGAGCTGGTTCCTAGCACAAACAAGCCAATGTCAGCAGTCAGCACAAATCAGTTACTTATGGGTAATGTTAATTACCATTCCCAATCCAATATGCCATGAATTAACAATGATATATCGATGTGTGGAATTGGGAGAACAAGTTTAGATTCAGTAGGTTAATCATTAGAGAAATGTGAAGAATTTGGGGGGAAACCATCACAGAACTTGTGTTTGGAGCATTTTGGGATAAGGCTTGAGAAAGTGCTGTGCTTGTACTTTCTATTTCCAAAATGATACAATGGGAAGAGAGGGCCAGGTGCTTTCAGAATAACCCTGCCAAGTACGCAAATAAAACATCACATAGGCATTGGAACAAAGGAGAGTTTAACCCTTTGTATCAGGCACTGAAAGCAGAGCAGCAGGTTGGTCCTATAAGATATTTAGGCACACATTCAGATATTACTACTTAAAGGAAAACACTATTTTTGCTATCAGAAGAATATAATATATAAAAAAAAAATTTAGATTTTCTTTTACTTTCACTTTTGGTGAAAAGGAAAGATATAGAGAGGGTGAATGTCCCTAATGGGGGCACAGACAGCAATAAAAAACAGACAGGTGTTCTAATCCCTTGCCACTCCATCCAAATCTAAAGAAAAAAAAAAACTTGCCTTTAGCTACGCTTTAAGTTGACTATGATCCAATTAATTTTTTTGGCCCTTTCAGATTGCTCTGTTGAAAAATCATGTATGTGTTTTTAATGTGTTTTTGATGCATTATTGATCTGTTTTCTGGTTACCCGACTCCGATCATCCTCCTGTGAAACATGGACATGTGACTTAAAGAGCCAGTTCACACCAGAGCGAAGTACTGGAAACCTGCGTTCCGTGTGCATTTCCGGGCCGTACCGCGTTCAGAACGCACTTAACTTGCAGTGCTTTTGCCTGCTCCAGATCACATTGTATAGTACTACCGTGCTGGGAGTTTTTTAAAGTAGTGCACTCATTCCTGTGCGATTCATGGTATGAACTGGCCCAAACAGCGCACCAAAAACGCTACTGCTGTGTTTTTGATGTGTTTTTGGTGCACTTTTAAAGCATGCTCCATAAATGCAGGAATTTCCCTATATACAGATGACCTCTTGGTATACATTATACACAATTGCCTTGTCTCTATTCCATCTCTTATTAGGACATTCAAGGAATTAAAGCTCCAACACTAGCCATTTCCCCGAAAAATTGCCCGCAAAAAAACACTTTCTGGCAGACTATACTCTGGATCCGCCCCTGAGCTGAATGGGCTTGTGAGTTGGACAAGATTGAGCTTGTGATCACATGGGACGAGGATCAGAATCACACATACTTATGTGTACAGTTTGGTCTCATTTCAGACATTCTTCTGATTTTAACTCTTTTATCTCCAATATCATTTGAGGTTTCACGTTGATCCGGGATTTCTCCATGGCATTACACCCCCCACCCCCTTTTTTTTAGTCCTCTTCCTTGTCTCTTCCTCCTCTGCTTCTCTTTTTTCTTCCCTTCTTATTAAAATTGTTATTACTTTTCCTGTATATTGAAATAGAAAGCTAGTATTTTTGTGTTGCCCGGTATTGTGCTCCTTGTTATGTTTCTAGCTGAACCAGATGTTTCTATCAGATACTCCTCAGGGTACTTACCCCACAAAAAATCTGTTCTACGATGTACAGTATGTTGCTCATCATACAGGGCATGTACGATTGCAGAAGAAGTATTTGTTCAGTCATAATTTGTATTTGCATAGCACATTTGTATTTTCTACAAATACTTAACAAAAAAGATTAAACATAAAATAATCCATACACATCCAATACTGGTCCTGTAATCTATTTTACTAGAAAAAGGTTCTAAAGCCTGAAGTTTTTTTTTTTTTTTTTACGTTAATTAATTTTCTGCATTTAGGTAAAAAATAAAAATATTGTAGCAGCCCCGATCCTCTTCTTCTTGGGTACCCCCCTGGCAAGCCGCCTGCTATGGGGGCACTTGTGCAGGCTCAGGAGAGCATGGTTCAACCCCGCACCCCCACTCCCTTCTCACTGGCTGTGCCAAAGTCTCCCACTGCTGTCTTTGAGCCATTGAGGAGGTAGAGAGCCAGGGGAGCCTCAGCTATATATACATACCTCCCAACTTTTCAAAATACAACTGCGCATGTGCGGGGGGGGGGGGGTGCTACCGCAGGACGGCAAATTTTACCTGACATCAAAGTTGTAGAGGGGGGGAGGGGGCAGGATATTGCCTCCGAGACCATGACATTGCTGTTATTATTACTGGATAGGGGTGATATCTTTTACCTCCTCCTCCACTGGCTCCTCTTCCTGTGGGGGAAAATTTCATCTTTCGTGGGAGAGCGGGAAAAGGGGGCCAGATTCACAAAAGAGATACGCCGTCGTATCTCTGTTTCTATCTATGCGACTGATTCATAGAATCATTTACGCATAGATATCCCTAAGATCCGACAGGTGTAATTGTTTTACACTGTCGGATGCAGTACCGCGGCCGCCGCTGGGGGGAGTTTGCGTCGTAAACCAGCGTCGGGTATGCAAATTAGGAGTTACGGCGATCCACGACGGATTTTCGTGTTCGCTACGTCGCCGCTAGTCTAGTTTCCTGTCGCAAAGTTAGTCGTCGTTTTTGGTGCCCTAACTTTAGTCAGCAAACGTATTGCTGTCTAAAGTATGGCCGTCGTTCCCACGTCAAAATTTAAAAATGAACGTCGTTTGCGTAAGCCGTCCGGGAATACGGAATTACGCTACGCGCGTCGCCGTTCGAAAAAATGACATCACTGCGCGCAAAGCACGACGGTTATTGCGAAACGGAGCATGCGCAGTAGGTTCAGTGCGGGAGCGCGCCTAATTTAAATGGCACAAGCCCATTTGAATTGGCCCGCCTTGCGCCGGACGTCTTTACGATACACCGCCGCAAGTTTCCAGGTAAGTGCTTTGTGGATCGGGCACTAAATCTGAAAACTTGCGGCGGTATAACGTAAACGGGTTACGTTACGCTGCGCCGCAGCTACGTGAATCTGGCCCATAGTGTCTATGCAGGGAAAGTCCCGCAGAATCCGTGCAGGTTGGGAGGTATGATATATATTTAGGTTTACAATCATATTACAACCGTCCTTGTGAGTTCCCAAACCTCTCTTTTTCCCAATTACTACAAATCCCATAGCTCATGGTACACAGTCCATCTCGGGAGCAAGCATGAGAGGGATGGCTATGTTCCTACATACAGTGGGACCATGGAGAAGGAACATAACCACCCTCTATAGGAAGTCAGATCACAGCAGCAAGAAAAAACTACGTTTTGGAGAAGCAAAAGTACAATAGAGGGGACTTTTTTGAGTTAAGAGTATATATTTGAAAATATTTTTTTAAATCAGGGTTTAGTGGCAAAGATATGTGCTAGAGCAGCCAATCAAATCTTGCCTTTCATCAGGAAAGTTAAAATAGATTGCTGATTGGCTTTTTTGAATTAGGCCTCGTACACACGACCGTTTTCCTTGACAGAATCCATCAAGAAACTTGGTGGCGGAGCTTTTTTGCCGAGGAAAACGGTCGTGTGAATGTTTTTCATCGAGAAAACTGTCGAGGAACTCGACGAGGAAAAAAGAGAACAAGTTCTCTTTTTCCTCAACGGGAGTCTCAATTTTCTCGTCGTGTTTCTCGTCGGCTGGTTTTCGACGAGAAACACGTTCATGTGTATGCTAAGAAACCCGCGCATGCTCAGAATAAAGTATGAGACGGGAGCGCACCTTCGGTAAAAGTAGCGTTCGTAATGGAGATAGCACATTCGTCACTCTGTAACAGACTGAAAAGTGCAAATCGTCTCCTACCAAACTTTCACTTATCACGCAGTAACATGAGATTAGCAAAAGCAGCCCCAAGGGTTGTGCCAGTGGAAACGAACTTCCTTTGCCGTCGTATGTGTTGTACGTCACCACGTTTGAGAACGACGAGTTTTGGTCTTGACAGTGTGTACGCAAAGAAAGCTTGTCAAGTTTCGACAAGCCTAACAAGGAACTCGTCGAGGAAAACGATGTGTCTTTTCCGACGAGTTCCTCGGTCGTGTGTACGAGGCTTTACTGTGCTTATCTAATGATTATTTTTTATTTTTTTTACCTTATTAAATGGTAAACCATGGGAAGAACAAAGCCTGAGAACTTAACAAAGAGCATTGAAATATTCCCGGCCAGAACAAGCAGACTGAAGAGCTTGTTGTGTAATCTCAGCCAGTGAAGATGCTTCCCGAACAGTAAGGATGGTACACATCCTCCAATCCATCTTCCAGGAACAGCTCTGTTAAATTTTACACACGGTAAGGACCACAAGCAGCAATAAAAATGTTAAAGAGGAAATCTGAAAACAGTAGAATGAGGAAATGGATTGTACGAGAGAAGAGAGTGGACAATGGGGGCAGGTGGCAGGGCTTCATGGGTGCCGGACAGACAGTGACAGTACAGACAAGAGATGACTTCCTAAACATGTAGAGACATTCTCTGTGCGGTTATACAGTAACCACATCACATCCATACAGAATCAGAGTACAGGCACACTGGTCTCTATCCATCATTCCCTATGACTTCCTTCATCAGTCATACCAGCCCTTTACACAGATCATTTTTCAAAGTCTCTGGCCTATGTTATATTATCCCCTCCTCATAGACTTCGCTGGATTTATTTTCATTCATATCTGTAGAGTTACTGGTGAGAATTTTTGCAATATGTTTGCAATGTGTATATACAGTACACATCGAGAATTTTTGCAATAGTTGTTGCATATTTCTTCTAGGTGCATTGCCTCCATACATATGGAGTTATAGGGCTTTTTTTATTCTTATTTTTTGTCATGAATTTTTATTGAGTTTTCAGATAAACATAAACACCACAAGTAAGGATTTACAATTAAATTCGAAAAAAAAAGTTGCACTGTGAAACATCCAAGAAACCATCCAACACTAAGGCCCCGTACTCACGACCAAACATGTCTGCTGAAACTGGTCCGCAGGCCAGTTTCAGCAGACATGTTTGGTCGTGTGTGGGCGCGAGCGGGCCGAATTTCAGCAAACATTTGCCCGCCGGGCCTTTTCCCAGCGGACAAATATTCCTGGACTTGTTTTAAAACCGTCCGCTGGAATCCTGCCCGCTCGGACATGTACGGTCGTCAGTACAGACCTACCGTACATGTCCAGGCGCCCGCCGTCCCTCGCATGCGTCGAATGACTTCGACGCATGCGTGGAAGCATTTTAAAGGCGGCCCGCCCACGTCGCTGCGTCATTGTCGCGGCGACACCGCGGACACGCCCCGCGTATTGTTTACGCGCGGACTTCTGTACGATGGTGTGTACAACCATCGTACAGAAGCCCTCTGGCAGACATGTATGGTGAAAACGGTCCGACGGACCGCTTTCACCATACATGTTTGGTCGTGAGTACACGGCCTAAGTCCTACTCTTAGGCCTCGTACACACGATAGGTTAACCAGAGGACAACGGTCTGATGGACCGTTTTCATCGGTCAAAACCGATCGTGTGTGGGCCCCATAGGTTATTTAACCATAGGTTAAAAAGAAGCCAACTTGCTTTAAAATTAACCTATGGATTCCTAACCGATAAGTCAAAACCGATCGTTAGTAGGCACGACCATCGGTTAAAAATCCACGCATGCTCAGAATCAAGTCGACGCATGCTTGGAAGCATTGGACTTGATTTTTTTCAGCACGTCGTTGTGTTTTACGTCACCGCGTTTTGACACGATCGGTTATTTAACCTATGGTGAATAGGCGCGACAGACCATCAGTCCTTCAGACCGTTGTCCTCTAGTTAACCTATCGTGTGTACAAAGCTTTATGCAGCTTACACACGCTCGGAATTTCCGACAGCAAATGTTCGATGGGAGCTTTTGGTCGGAAATTCCGACCGTGTGTAGGCCCCATTGGGCATTTGTTGTCGGAATCTCCGATAACAAAAATTTGAGAGCTGGTTCTCAAATTTTACGACAACAAAATCCATTCTCAGAAATTACGATCGTGTGTGGACAATTCTGACGCACAAAATTCCACGCGTGCTCTGAATCAAGTCGGAAGCACTCGGCCTGGTAAAACTAGCGTTCGTAATGGAGATGGCACATTCGTCACGCTGTAACGGACTGGAAGGCAGGAGGCTGAACTCACAAGCACGTGACCAGAGCCAGAGGCCCCAAAAAGTCAGATGAAAGTCATCTTCACCACATCTAGATGCCAGGGATGGACTGGCCATTGGGACTACTGGGAGTTTCCCGGTGGGTCGATGGCTCAGTGGGCCGGCTTCAGTGACAGTGGACCGCCGCCCCCATCCGCTCCTTTGTCTCTCCCTCCCCGCAGCGCTAACCTGGGGGGGAACAGAGAAGCAGGGGGGCAACAGAGGAGCATGGGGGGGACCAGAAGGAGCACGGGGAGGGGACAGACAGCTGACTCAACAGCTATTGCCTGGAAGTTTTTCCACTTCTGCCTAATCTTGTCCCATGGGGGGGGGGGGGCACCGAACTGATTCTTTTTTCCCCGGGTGAAATAATGTCTAGCTTCCCCACTGGTACTGCCTACAAGAGTACCAGTACCAGCCGTTCTACTCTAATAAAGTAGAACGGCTAGTGGAGGGGGAGAGAGGGCTTGGGTGGCCGGGGGGGTTGTCCGGCGGCCATGGGAGAGACCTGTCAAAGTGGGCCAGTCTGTATGAAGTCCAGAGCCAAATTTTTGTCCCAGTCCAGCCCTGCATTGAGTTTCTGCCTTGTGATTGGCTGATTAGCAATTTGTGTTGCCAAGCAATTAAACAGGTGTACCTAATAAAGCGGCCGGTATATGTCCAAGCCCTGGCACACTATCCATTTTTTTTAAATTATTATCAGCAACCCCCATTGCCACAGCATCATACTCCTTAGTAGACATCAATCTGCCTCTTGGCATAAGCTGGTATACAATAAGGCCCATTGTCAGCATCAATGATGTTACAAAACGCAAAACGAAAAACACGTGCCAACAGTAATGTATGTGGGCGCAAACATTTGTTTCATATATGTGGATATCTATGGAAAAATCCAAATGAGTGGGTTTCACAAAGGCAACGGCAAAGCAAGAGTTACAGAAACCCCTTGAATCCGTCAAGCATTAGTAATGGCCATTGTCCTCCTTTGATGTCACTGTCGATATCCCTTTTTATAAAGAGCAACAAGCCACCTTCCTGTCCTGCTCATCACTTGCCAATCATTCTATGGAGAAGCGGATAAAATATTAACCAGCAGCCAGTGAATCAGATTGCTGACTAGTACATAAAGATATCACAGAGCTGCCATGTACCCGCCACAGCTATAGACGCGGCACACAATGACACACAATCCCATTAACATGGTTGTTTGACTCTACGGATGGGCTGATACTTCACTGGCAGATGGAGGAGATACGTGACAAGCGGCGATAAAACTGCCCCCTTTCCTCAATTCCATTTATTCTTTTTCATGGCAAACTTTCTCCGATACAATAAAACAAATAAAAAAATAAAGTTTTTCTACTTTTGTAACCATGATTTTTCTGAACAAGTAGGTTAAAAACTACATTTCGCTGTGAAAAAAAAAAAAATGTTTTAATTGACATCCAGAACCCATGTGCCATATTAATCAGGCCTAATGAAGAATGCCCAGTGGGATTATCTATCCCTAATTACACTAATCAGTTAAAAGAATTTCAGCTTCTAAAGAGCAACACCAGACAACAAGTGAAATCAATCTGTGACCAGCTAATGTCTCGCAGCGTAAATTACAGCTGTGCTGAAATCAGAACGTTCACCACTCAGTTTACATTGAGACCTCATGTAGACTATGGGCCAGATTCAGATACAATGGCGTATCTGTCCGGCCCGCGTAACGTATCTCCGATACGTTACGCCGCTCTAACTTTGGGCGCAAGTTCTTTATTCAGAAAGAACTTGCGCCCTTAGTTACGGCGGCGTAACGTATGTGTTGCGCCGTAAGGCCGCGTAATTCAAATGGGGATGTAGGGGGCGTGTATTATTTAAATCTAACTTGACCCCGCGCTTTTGACATATTATTTGAATGGTGCATGCGCCGTCCATAAAATATCCCAGTATGCATTGCTCTAAATGACGTCGCTAGGACGTCATTGCTTTCGACGTGAACGTAAATTAAGCCCAGCCGTATTCGCCAACGACTTACGCAAACGACGTAAAATTTAAAAACTCGGCGCGGGAACGACAGCCATACTTAACATTAGCTACCCCTCATATAGCAGGGGTAACTATACGCTGTAAAAAGCCGAACGCAAACGTCGTAAAAATAAAAAGCGCCGGGCGGTCGTTCGTTTCTGAATCGGCGTAAATCCTCATTTGCATATTCCTCGCGTAAAAATACGGAAGCGCCACCTAGCGGCCAGCCTGGACTAGCAGCCTAAGATCCGACGGTGTGAGACACTTACACCTGTCGGATCTTAGGGATATCTATGCGTAACTAATTCTCTGAATCAGTCGCATAGATACGACCGTCGGAACTCAGAGATACGACGGCATATCAGGAGATACGCCGTCGTATGTCTTTCTGCATTTAGGTACAGTCCGTGGGCATGCGCACCGAGTGTGCCAGGGCAAAACAAAATTACCTTGCAGCGCAGATTCCCACTGCCATCCCTCTCCCAATCCCCTGCACTGCTGCTGGCTACCCACCTTTCCTCTCCTCTCCCGCCAGCTGCTGCGGCGGAAGGTTCAGGACAAAGAGCGGCGGAAAGGAGAGGGTAAATATGTAATTTACAGACTCCTTCCTTTTGTGAATGAACACAGTGAATAATCAGTACCGTTTACTCACCGTTTACTATGTTTCAGTTTGTAAATGAACAGGAAGCTGCTCAGCACAGAGCACTTCCCATTCATTCACTGTTCAGTGCAGCTGAGGCTGTAGGGAAAGGGACCGGGGAATATCTTTCCTCAGTCCCTTTCTCTGTTTCCAAAGAGAGACATCAGTGGTCTCTTTATACCTCTTAATTTTCATTAAAGCCCCCCAACAGGGCTCCTACTCACACCGTCCAATGCCCTACTCACACCGTCCACTGCCCTATACTCACACCGTCCACTGCCCTATACTCACACCGTCCACTGCCACATCGTGACTGCTACATTATGGCGGACACATGGGACACTATTTTGGGACAATTGTCATTTTCACAGTAATTAGTGCTATAGAAATGCACTGATTACTGTGAAAATTACACTGGCAGTGATGGGGTTAACCACTAGTGGGTGCTGAATGGGGTTAAGTGTTCCCTAGGAAGTGATTCTTACTGTGTGGGGGCGTGGCCTGGCATGACACATCACCGATCGTCTGTTCCGCGGACAGGGAACAGACGATCAGTGACACTGCCTCTAGGAAGAACGGGGAAAGGTTTGTTTACACTTACCTTTCCCCGTTCTTCAGCTCTGTGACCTGATCGCGGGACACCGGCGGCAATCGGGTCGCGGTTCCCGCAGGCGTGGTCACGGAGGTCAGGACTGGGTCGCGAGCGCGCCGCCGGCGGCGTGGGCGCAATCTATGGCTGGGCATCTTAAAGGAGACGTACAAGTACGTTAATATGCCCAGCCGTGCCGCTCTAACGACGTAAGGCGGTCCTTAAAGTGGAGGTTCACCCTCAATAAAAAAATTTACATCACATGTAATCGCGCCATCCTACCGACAGAATGCCGGTGTTTTTTTTTTTTTCTCAGCACATACCTCTTAATCCCGTCTTTCACCTCACGGCAATCCCGCGGGAGTGGGCGTTCTCAAGCACTGCCTGTGATTGACAGGCTTCCGAACGGCGCATACTGCGCGTCACAGGTTGCCGAAAAAAAACAGAACGTCGGTGCGGCTCTATACGGCGCCTGCGCACCGACGTTCGGGTTCTGTCGGCAACCTGTGACGCGCAGTATCGGTTGTTAAGGAAGTGGTGGCCCCGCTCCTTAACAACCGATAATTGTCAACTTTTTTTTTTACATTTCAGCTGTCAGTGGGGAAAGCCTGCTGACAGCTCAAAGAACCTGAAAGTATCAGTTTCAGGTATCCCAAATTGTATTGTACTGTAATGTCTGCATTCATTTTTTAAAGCACTGAGCAAACTGTTGGCGCTATTTAAATCCTGTATAATAGTAAAAAATTATATAAAACATGCCTCTTGTATTGTATTTACACAATATATGCTTATCCCGGAGTTCAGCTTTAAAATCTTGTAATCTTCTATGGCGCAGAAAGCCCACAAATCTGTACACAAATATACAGGCACACTTAGGGACACTCTCCATCCCATAATGCAATGTGAGTTGCCAATGATTGATAAAGCTTTTATTATGTAATGTAGTGGGGGCATACTCTGGGGGGCAGTGGCAGCCACTCCATTAAGGGCACCGTCTCCCTAATCCATGCGTTCCGCCCCTAATCTACATGCAGGGCGCCGGACGCATGGATTTCAATGGGTTTTTTGTTTTTTTTTAAGCACATGAATATGCAAATTAGGTAGATACGCGAATTCCCGAACGTACGCCCGGCCGACGCAGTAAAGTTACGCCGTTTACGTTAGGCTTTTCCCGGCGTATAGTTGCCCCTGCTATATGGTGGCATAAGTGCGGCGTAACAATGTTAAGTATGGCCATCGTTCCCGCGTCAAAATTTGTAAATTTTGCGTCGTTTGCGTAACTCGTCCGTGAATGGGGCTGGACGTAATTTACGTCCACGTCAAAACCAATACGTCCTTGCGCCGTATTAGGAGCAATTCACACTGGGAGATTTCCACGGACGACGCATGCGCCGTTCGTGAAAAACGTCAATCACGTCGGGTCACAGTACATTTACATAAAACACGCCCCCCTGATCCAAATTTGAATTAGGCGGGCTTACGCTGGACGATTTACGCTACGCCGCCGCAACTTACGGAGCAAGTGCATTGAGAATACAGCACTTGCCCGTCTAAGTTGCGGCGGCGTAACATAAATCGGATACGTTACGCCGCAACACAGAACTACGAGAATCTGGCCCCATGTGTAGACTCTCCAGCAGTTTTCCTGACGAGAAAACCAGCGAGAATCACGACGAGAAAATTTTAGAACATGTTTTAATTTTTCTCGTCGCGAATCGCAGCGTTTTTTTCCTCTGCAGTTTTCCCATAGGGGGAACACTGCGGTGGTGCCGGTTTTCTCGACCAAGAGAAAACATGTCGGGAAAACCGACTCCTTGGTTTTCCCGTCGGGTTTCTCAGCTTGAAACCCGATCGTGTGTACGCGGCTTTAGAGGGAATCACTTTTATCATTGATCTAAGATTACTTTTGTTTCAAACTTTTTTTTTTTTTATTCCCTTTGAATAAAGTCCTGTAATTGTAAATAAGTTACGACAAGGGGGGCCTTAGCAAGGTTTAAACGCACCCCATTCCACGCACGCGGCACCGAGCGAGGAGTTCAGCGAGAAGTGAGGGCATCATAAAATGAATGAATAGCTCTCACTCTGCATAATTTTCTAGTTC